>NC_137119.1:43299323-43369323 GCF_949357685.1 Gobio gobio | reverse complement strand
TTCTGGTTCTCTCAGCGCTGGCGTAGGGTTGAGTTATGAATCTGGGAGAGGAGCGGAGAGCTCATTAGGTCAAAGATCCAGAGCTTCTGTTGTTGTTTATTATAGAAATGGAGCTCATGAATGTTTGATTGGGTGTTTATGAGCAGAGGTTTCTCTGAATCTCTTCAGCCCTTCAAACTCTGTGGAGATTCAGTTCCCACTGACAGTCACATTAACACACACTCTCCATACATCCACCCATACATCCATCTATCCATCCATCCCTCTATCCATCCATCCCTCTATCCATCTGTCCATCCATTCATCCATCTGTCTATCCATCCATCCATCCATCTCTTTATCCATCCATCCATCCCTCTATCCATCTGTCCATCCATTCATCCATCTGTCTATCTATCCATCCATCCATCTCTTTATCCATCCATCCATCCCTCTATCCATCTGTCCATCCATCCATCCATCCCTCTATCCATCTGTCTATCCATCCATCCATCCCTCTATCCATCTGTCCATCCATTCATCCATCTGTCTATCCATCCATCCATCCATCCATCCATCTGTTTATCCATCCCTCTATCCATCTGTCTATCCATCCATCCCTCTATCCATCTATCTATCCATCCATCCCTCTATCCATCTGTCTATCCATCCATTCATCTGTCCATCTGTCTATCCATCCATCCCTCTATCCATCTATCTATCCATCCATCCCTCTATCCATCTGTCCATCCATCTATCCCTCTATCCATCTATCCATCCATCCATCCCTCTATCCATCTTTCCATCCATCCATCCATCCATCCATCCCCTCTATCCATCTGTCTATCCATCCATCCCTCTATCCATCTGTCCATCCATCCCTCTATCCATCTGTCTATCCATCCATCCATCCCTCTATCCATCTGTCCATCCATCCATCCACCCCTCTATCCATCTGTCAATCCATCCATCCACCCACCCCTCTATTCATCTGTCTATCCATCCATCCACCCCTCTATCCATCTGTCTATCCATCCATCCCTCTATCCATCTGTCTATCCATCAATCCATCCCTCTATTAATCTGTCTATCCATCCATCCATCCATCCCTCTATCCATTTTTCTATGCATCCATCATCCCTCTATCCATCTGTCTATCCATCCATCCCTCTATCCATCTGACTATCCATTCATCCCTCTATCCATCTGTCTATCAATCCATCCATCTGTCTATCCATCCATCCCTCTATCTATTTATCCATCAATCCCTCTATCCATCTATCCATCCATCCCTCTATCCACCTGTCTATCCATCCCTATATCCATCCATCCATCCATCCCTCTATCCATCTGTCTATCCATCCATCATCCCTCTATCCATCTATCCCTCTATCATCTCTCTATACATCTATCTGACTATTTTTATCTATATTTTTCTATTTATCTTTCCATCTGTCCGTCCGTCCTTCCATCTATCTATCTATCTATCTATCTATCTATCTATCTATCTATCTATCTATCTATCTATCTATCTATCTATCTATCTATCTATCTATCTATCTATCTATCTATCTATCTATCTATCTATCTATCTGACTATTTTTATCTATCTATTTCTATCTATCTTTCCGTCCTTCCATCCCTCCTTCCATCAATCTACCTATCCATCTATCTATCATCCATCCGTCCATCCATCCATCCATCTATCTACCCATCCATCCATATCTATCAATCTGTCTATCCATCCGTCCTTCTGTCCGTCTAGTCAAATTGAATTGTTTATGATGATTATCAGTTTAAATACATTTGTTGTTGTTGTTGTTTTGTATTTATGTGGGTTTCATTCATTCAGAATGAATTTATTTTAATCATTCTCAATACCAATCTTGTTTAAATACTCACATTCAGTTCAGTTTAACAATTTACACTACAATATTATATTTTAGATGCAAAAAGCTTCATTTATTTCGTCAAAAATTGATTCTGCTCATGTTTTATGAAAGTGAATCTCTCGTTCATCAGTCAGATAATGTGTTCTGTTGGCAAGACTCCCTTCGGTCCGACATCTTCATGGGTTTCTGCCAAATCAATCAGAACATGTGAAATGAAAATGGCTCAAAAGGTCAAAACTAATTATCAAATGGACAGAACGGAGCGTTAGAAGATATAATTAACACCGACACTCATCCAGAGGAACATCTCGTCCTTCTAAACCTTTGTTAAATGCAGTCAACCCTCCCATCATGCCTCGTTTAGTCAGGGAACAAATGCAATTAACAATTACAGACATGTCTAGGTGTCAGCGGTGAAAGTTTTAGTGTGTTTTTAAAAGAATTAAATAATATTTAAAGGAGCAGTTCACTCTAAAATGAGAATTAATATCAATATTTACTCACCAAACTCAAATGCGGCTGTTGTTTGTGATGCGTTTATGGTTTTTTTGTCCTTTTTTCTAGCTTTACAGGTGTGAGATTTTGGGTAACAGGTGACAGGCGCATTAGAGCTACAATCAGCATCAAGCTACAAAACACAATTTAAAAGATTAAATAACCACTTTATTCAAAACTCATTTTGAACCACCAATGAGTGTTTGTAATAACTTCCAATTGTGATTTAATATGAATTTTAGTCATATAATGCTGATGAAATATGTTATATGTAGCATTTTATATGGAGAAGAATGTTGCCAACCAAACCAGGCTATACCATTGAATATTGTTTATAGAAAATAAAAAATTATGTTACACAGAAAGAAATTCATTCAGGTTTGGAATGACATTAGGGTGAGTAAACGATCACATTTTTGGGTTGAACAACCCCTTTAAAAACATTAATATTTTTCAAGAGATAACACCTAATTTATGCAAGACACTGATCTCTATCTTTCATGAGGCTCTCATTGAACATTTAAAGAGAAAATAGCTTTATCATGGGATCCAGGCTTTAAAGCTGTTTTGTTGAATTATGCTTTAATTACCCTAATGACATTTTAACTTAGAGTTAACTGTGTGTGTGTGTGTGTGTGTGTGTGTGTGTGTGTGTGTGTGTGTGTGTGTGTGTGTGTGTGTGTGTGTGTGTGCGTGCGTGCGTGTGTGTGTGTGTGTGTGTGTGTGTGTGTGTGTGTGTGTGTGTGTGTGTGTGTGTGTGTAACTGTAGGCCAGATATCACAAATATTGTAGGCTAATATTTAATGTAAATAATAATAGCAACATTTTTAATAAATACATTTATGCCAAAACACCACATTTATTCACTATTAGTAGCTGCAAGGTAAATGGTTGTGCTAGATTGACAAGTTTGTAGGCCTAGTTGTGTGTCGGCTATTGCCGTTTTCCAATTTACCTCGTCATGTATTTAGACATGTTCGTGGCTGTTTTCAGCTAGATTCACCACAGAACCTGTAATGTTCCCTTATCACACGACTGTATAAAGTCAAAGTGTCGTTCATCACTTGATAGTATGCCAGATTACCAGTCCAGTCTTGGTCTTAAATCTGTCTAATGATACTCAGTTTGTCCAGATGAAGTAAGTGTGTGTTGCTTTAACGTGCAGTGAATGTTCAACATCAGTTGCCGATCTTTGCACACTAACCCTTAAATGCATACCTCAGGTCTTTAGAGACCCGAGACGTCATTCACTCCTCCTCCTCCTCATTCTTTTTTTAAAGTTAGACATCAACCTTCTTAGTATTCCTCAATCAATCCACTTTGAACAATATAACAAGAAAAAAATAATACAATTATAACTGAATGCCTGTTTTTCCATTTGTTTTTTGTCAAAATTGTTTAGGGTCGCTAACAACCCGAGGTGTGTAAGAGTGTACGCATTTCTTTTCTGCACAATAATAAATGAATCTCTAATGACAAATTGACTGCATTTCAGCTTTATTCCACACGGTGGCGATGTCTGATACACACTGATGAAGTGACGTTTCACTCATAGTCACAGCAGGCAGAAAACAAAACAATAATAATTATAATCTGCAAAACTGGCTCAGATTTACTGCAGAGCAAGAACTGAACACAATTAAATATTACTGTCACTGATGCTGGATCTGGTGAAGAAGCTGTCAGTGATCAAAATATTGATTTTGAAGACGTTGAAAATGAGTTTTGAGAATATGCGTGAGATGGCGAATATGAGGCAGATGCTGAATGTGCTGGGAAATGAGCTCTGAGAGGACAGTGGTGATGGTGTAAAACATCTGCTCAAACTGAACCCTTCCAAGCTCCAAAAGGGAACGAAATATGTTTTACTTTATTCTTCTGTAATTGTTGCTCTAATATCAGGAGTTTTATATATATTCATGACAGGTATAGATCCATCAGTGTTAGATTTAGATCCGGGTCGCTAATCTGTAAGAATGTTTGGTGAAACAGTCATGCATTAAAGAAAAAAAGGTAATTTTCTATTATAACAGTTGTCGTAGATGAAGAGAAATGGACATTTCTAGTCCTAATTTGACTGAATCTTTTGTGTTTTGGGTCAATGCACAATCGATCGCCCTACATTTCTCTTCAAAAATCCATCCCATCCTTCATGATTGTGTGGCTCATCAACATTTGTGTTAAATTGATCTCCTCTTGGTGTTATAATGCCTCTTTAGAGTGCATCTCCAGTGGATCTGGGGATAAACAGGTCGTGTTTGTGTCTGGTTTGGGCTCTTGTAATGTGTTTTGACATCGTTTTGCTTCATGCTCCACTGGGGAGATTTGAAGAGCTTTTTTTAGAGGTAGGGGTTTCTAAAAATAAAGGCTGCTGTCCCTGAGGAGGGTGTTGAAGCGGGACGTCCGTCTGTCTGGCCATGAGCTCTAATGGGTGCTGAGATCAGGCCGTCCGAGGTCAAGAGACCAGATGATTTCTGCAGAAGAGCTCAGGCGTGAGGCCAGCTGATGTCTGCAGACTCCATGAGAAATACAGCTTCAGCCCATCTGTGGTATATCACCACGTGCAGTGTTGGGGAAAGTTACTTTGAAAAGTAATGCATTACAATATTGCGTTACTCCCTTAAAAAGTAACTAATTGAGTTACTTAGTTACTTTTTAAGTAATGCGTTACGTTACTTTTGCGTTACTTTTTCTCACCTGCGATGGGCTTGTTTTTGGGGGTTTTTTATAACAAAAAAGTTATATTTTTGTAAAGACCTCTTCATACCAAAATTGAAATAATAAGCCCCAGGCTGAGGTAAAAATGCGAATTCACGCATGAACAGTAAAAGTCGCAGCTCTGCTGTGCTGCCATTCTGGATAATGTTTTAAGTTTTAAGATAAAGTTTTACCAATAACAACAAAAAATCTAGTAATTTTCAGCAGCAAGACATTGGTAAATTAAATATAAAGGTAGATTAAATGCATAAAAATAGTTGTTTTATTTAACATTTAATTATTGGAGTTTTGCATTGTATTCTGATTTTGCATTTTACTGATTTTATTCATTTTGAGGAGTTCAGAATCTTTATTGTGCAAGTGAGATAAATAAATGCTCACATTTAGTCTAGAACTACAATAACCATCATGTTTACACACAACGCCTTTGCACTTATTTTTCTCAACATGGGGACAGGAGAGCTGTCAGTCAAATTAATGTGAAAAAGTAACTTGCGTTACTTTTTTGAAAAAGTAACTCCGATATTTTGTTGTAAATTTGAAAAGTAATGCGTTACTTTACTAGTTACTTGGGAAAAGTAATATTATTACGTAACTCAAGTAACTTGTAATGCGTTACCCCCAACACTGACCACGTGTGTATGTGTATATAGAGATACACTATATTGCCAAAAGTGTTGTGACGCCTGCCTTTACACACACATGAGCTTCCCATTCTTAAAGGGTTAGTTCACCCAAAACTGAAAATTCTGTCATTAATTCCTCAGCCTCATGTGGTTGGACACCCGTCAGACCTCCGTTCATCTTCAGACACAAATGAAGATATTTTAGTGTAAAGCTGATGCTGAGAAAGGCTTCAGATAGGCCTCCATTGGCATTCAGTACATTTACACTCCCAAGACCCATAAAAGGCACTAAAAACGTCGTTATAAAGTCCATCTCACCACAGTGACTCTACAATAATTTTACGATGCGACGACAATAGTTTTTGTGCGCAAAAAAAAATCTAAATAACACCTTTATCCAGCTTGTTCTTGTCTTCCGTGTGTGTCTCCACGACGCATGCGTGAGAATATGAGCAGATCCGGCGTTCGGGAATCCATGAAATGCCACTTAAACCCCATTTCGAGACCTAAAGCACGATCAGTGTAGAATTCAACAGCTTAGACATGCGCGTCTTCCTCTGCTTGTAAACAAATCTCTTCTGGGTCATGTGTCCGAACGCCGGATCTGCTCATATTCTCGCGCATGCGTCGTGGAGACACACACGGAAGACAAGAACAAGTTGGATAAAGGCGTTATTTTGATTTTTTTTTGCGCACAAAAACTATTGTCGTCGCATCGTAAAATTATTGTAGAGTCACTGTGATGAGATGGACTTTGTAGCGACGTTTTAAGAGCCTTTTATGGGTCTTGTGAGTGTAAATGTACTGAATGCCAATGGAGGCCAATCTGAAGCCTTTCTCAGCATCAGATTTACACTAAAATATCTTCATTTTTGTTCTGAAGATGAACGGAGGTCTTAGGTCAGTTTTGGGTGAACTAACCCTTTAATCCGTAGGGTTTAATATGGAGTTGCAGCTCTAATAGCTTCAGCTCTTCTGGGAAGGTTTAGGAGTGTGTTTATGGGGATTCTTCTAGAAGCGCATTAGCAGTGATGGGAATAACGGCGTTACAGATAAACGGCGTTACTAACGGAATAATTTTTTTCAGTAACGAGTAATCAAACGAATTACTGTTCCTCCCGTTACAACGCCGTTAGCGTTACTGAGGGGAAAAAAGCGGCGTTAGTCGCGTTACTATAATTGAGCTCACTGAAGCGCTTTTCATCCGAACAGGCTCTCTGTCAGTCGGACCTGCAACGTGTGTGTGTGTGTGTGTGTGTGTGTGTGTGTGTGTGTGTGTGTGTGTGTGTGTGTGTGTGTGTGTGTGTGTGTGTGTGTGTGTGTGTGTGTGTGTGTGTGTGTGTGTGTGTGTGTGTGTGTGTGTGTGTGTGTGTGTGTGTGTGTGCCATGCGTGTTGGGGGTGGGTGCGGTGGTGCACATAACTGATGATGATTGGTGGGTGGGAGACAAGGTTGAAGTTGATAGGTTGAGTTCACACCTATTTTTTTCATGGTCTATGGTTCACATACACACACACACACACACACGCACACACAAATGACGCACACGCATATGCACATTCAGCGATGGTCCAACGACTTCAAAGGTAGCTTTCGCAAACTGGAACCTATAAGCGCTACTTTTCCCTCGTTGAGGTGAAAGGTAAGAATATTTATGTAACGTGCAACTTATGGCCAGGAGGAAAGAGTCTCTCCACGCCGGTGGCAAGTGATTCTGAAGCGCCTCATCATCATATGCCACAAAATTAGTGCCTAAAAACCCAGGTGATAACGTGAGCTCCACTACCAAAGGAAAGTATAGTACTGATAATATTTACACAATATTTACACTATAGTAGGCCTACTGATAATATTTACAATAATGCATTGAATTTGATAGGTGTCTCTCACATTGTCCCACAGCAACATTACAATAATGTACAGTAATGTACAATGTTTTATAATAGTAATTTATTCTATTTAGTGTCCAATTCATTCATTTAACATATCTAATATTGGGGGCATCCAAGTTATTTGACATATTTGAACATTTTGAAAAGAAAAAAAAAGTAACGCAGTAATTACTTTCCCTGGTAATTAGTTACTTTTATAATGATGTAACTCAGTTACTATTTGTAAGAAGTAACCAGTAACTATAACTAATTACTTTTTTAAAGTAACGTGCCCAACACTGCGCATTAGTGATGTTGGACGAGAAGGCCTGGCCCTCAGGGCGTTTTCACTCCTGAAAGTCTGCACCAAGGTCCGAACCAAAGTTCATATTTTGATACATTTTATACATTGGGTTAGTTTTGGTTTGGTTTCACATTGCCATCATGCGAGCGCACTAAAGAACTGCACATGACACACTTGTGTCCACTCGTCATCATCTATGTGTTCGGCATCTGGACATCGATTGGTTTGTAAGCGTCAGCGTGAATGAACGGACGCATATCGCCGCCACTATTGAACAGTGCTCATTGCTTGAAAATCCGGACAAAGCTGTTCTATCGGGTTGAGGTCAGGACTCCAGTTCCTTCACACCAAACTCCTCATCATGTCTTTATGGAGACGGTTTGTGCACTGGTGCATGCTGGGACAGGAAGGGGCCGTCCCCAAACTCTTCCCACAAAGTTGGGAGCATGAAATTGTCCAAAATGTCTTGGGAGTTCCTTTCACTGGAACTAAGGGGCCAACCCCACCCCATAATCCCCCCTCCACCAAACCTTACACATGGCACAATGCAGTCAGGCAAGTCCCGTTCTCCTGGCAACCGTCCATGGGATTGTCAGACAGAGAAGCGTGATTGGTCACTCAGAGAACATGTCTCACTGCTCTAGAGTCCAATGGCGGCACGCTTTACCCCACTGCATCCCTGAATTCAATGATTTGGAAGGGTGTCCCAATACTTTTGGCAATATAATGTATCTATAGATGGATTGTATATATGCATCTGTGTAATAAAATGTTGACATTTTTTTGTTATTGTAAGCCTAATTTAAAAATAACCCACATGAGCAGATGAGTGTAGTTGTAACTCCTCCACAGATGGTGTGCTTGTGTTAGTCATGAGTTCTGGGTGGCATGAACAGCGTTTCTGCTCTTTTGGCCACAGCTGACGTGTGCTAGTAAAGACGGCGGCTGCAGGACATTTCCCATCATGCCTCACGCAGGAGTGTGTGTAGGAGACTGTGGTGTGTGAGAGCGCCCGCGGTCTGAGCCGCACAACACCTGCTGACCCCCAGAATGCAGTGCGTTTGATCCCAGCTCACACTGACACACAGATCTGATGCTCAAACCATCGGCAGACATGAGACACACACACACACACACACTCACTCCATTCCTGTGTGTGTCTCAATCCTGCTCAGCAGACCAGATCAAACATGACATGAACATGACAGACATTACTGCACGCTCTTGGGTTATAGATAGATAGATAGATAGATAGATAGATAGATAGATAGATAGATAGATAGATAGATAGATAGATAGATAGATAGATAGATAGATAGATAGATAGATAGATAGATAGATAGATAGATAGATAGATAGATAGATAGATAGATAGATAGATAGATAGATAGATAGATAGATAGATCAAGACTAGATAGATAGATAGATAGATCAAGACTAGATAGATAGATAGATAGATAGATAGATAGATAGATAGATAGATAGATAGATAGATAGATAGATAGATAGATAGATAGATCAAGACTAGATAGATCAAGACTAGATAGATAGATAGATCAAGACTAGATAGATCAAGACTAGATAGATAGATAGATAGATAGATAGATAGATAGATAGATAGATAGATAGATAGATAGATAGATAGATAGATAGATAGATAGATAGATAGATAGATAGATAGATAGATAGATAGATAGATAGATAGATAGATAGAATGACAGAAGGATAGATAGATAGATAGATAGATAGATAGATAGATAGATAGATAGATAGATAGATAGATAGATAGATAGATAGATAGATAGATAGATAGATAGATAGATAGATAGATAGATAGATAGATAGATAGAATGACAGAAGGATAGATAGATAGATAGATAGATAGATAGATAGATAGATAGATAGATAGATAGATAGATAGATAGATAGATAGATAGATAGATAGATAGATAGATAGATAGATAGATAGATAGAATGACAGAAGGATAGATAGATAGATAGATAGATAGATAGATAGATAGATAGATAGATAGATAGATAGATAGATAGATAGATAGATAGATAGATAGATAGATAGATAGATAGATAGATAGATAGATAGATAGATAGATAGATAGATAGATAGATAGATAGATAGATAGATAGATAGAATGACAGAAGGATAGATAGATAGATAGATAGATAGATAGATAGATAGATAGATAGATAGATAGATAGATAGATAGATAGATAGATAGATAGATAGATAGATAGATAGATAGATAGATAGATAGATAGATACAGGGAGTGCAGAATTATTAGGCACGTTGATTTTCTGATCATATTTTTTTTCCAGGCACATTTGACCAATTCCAAACCACAGTAATCCTAATAACTACTATTGATTTAGTATTTAATAATGTATAAGTGTTATATAATTGTTCATGAAGGCTGGAAATGAAAATCACCTTATATTCAGGTGTGCAGAATTATTAGGCATGTTATCTTTAACAGATAAATTGAGCCAAAAAAGAGATTTAACTCAGACTGAAAAGTCAAAAAGTATTAAATGCCCATGAGAAGGATGCAATACTAATGCAATACTAGACATTGCAGTTAAGGCGTGACCATTGGACAGTGAAATGCTCGTTGGGTCAGCAGGATCTGACAAAAACAGGTGGTGAAGAAAAGACACCTATTAACCGCAAAAGAATGAAGAATTAAGGTGAAGAATTAAGGGTGGAACCATCAGGAACCCTTTAGTCTCCAGCGCCACCATTTTCCAGAGCTGAACCTACCTGGAGTCTCCAGAAGTGCAGGTGTCAGGATCTCAGAGACTTCAGTTAGGGAAAGAATCCTAAAAAATGACCCCCACTAGATAAGAATCACAAGCTGAAGTGTTGTAAAATACATGAAGAAGGTTTTTTTATAGGCTTTATGGACAGATAGGTTGAGAGTGACTCTTGAAGGACCAGCACCACATCCTCTAGTACCACTGTTTGAAGAATTCATCTTCCAGAATCTGGCAGTACGTTTTGGGAGTTCATTTTAGTCCATCTCTGCAAAACGGACTTCAGGATTCAGTTTGATCCGGAGCGAGACGACCTCTTTTCGTCTGACCAAATTTCGTCTGTTTGGTCCGGCCCGTGGTACGGGGGAGGTTTCACACCTGCAATTTTGATTCGGACCAAACTGAAAAGTCAGAAAATCCGGACCAAACAAGGTAGGTGTGAAAACGCCCTTAGTCAAAAGACTATGACTAAAACTAAATCAAAATTTGCTGTCAAAATTAACACTGGGGCCAATCCCACCCCATAATCCCCCCTCCACCAAACTTTACACTTGGCACAATGCAGTCAGGTATAACGTTTCCGAACACAAGCCACTGTGAATCTTCCTGCTAAAGCAGCTGTTCTGTCCTCTCTCTCTCTCCTCTCTCTCTCCTCTCTCTCCTCCATCCAGGTGCTGTCTCTGGGCGCTGATGTCCTGCCGGAGTATAAGCTCCAGGCTCCGCGCATCCACAAGTGGACGGTTCTCCACTACAGCCCGTTTAAGGCGGTGTGGGACTGGCTGATCCTGCTGCTGGTCATCTACACCGCCATCCTCACGCCCTACTCCGCCGCCTTCCTGCTCAATGAGGAGGATGAGGGCTCCATGCAGAACTGCGGATACTCCTGCAGCCCGCTCAACGTGGTGGACCTCATCGTGGACATCATGTTCATCATCGACATCATCATCAACTTCCGCACCACCTACGTCAATGCCAACGATGAGGTGGTCAGCCACCCGCTGCGGATCGCCGTGCATTACTTCAAGGGCTGGTTCCTCATCGACATGGTGGCCGCCATCCCCTTCGACCTGCTCATATACCGCACCGGGGAGGAGGTGAGTGCAGAGGTGAGGGGAATCATGGGACACGGGCTTCACTTATACAGCTTCTACAGGCAGTCCCTCCAGAAAAACACGCATGATTTAAAGGGTTAGTTAGCCCAAAAATGAAAATTCTGTGATTAATGACTGACCCTCATGTGGTTGGACATCCGTCAGACCTCCGTTCATCTTCAGACACAAATGAAGATATTTTAGTGTAAAGCTGATGCTCTGAAAGGCCTCCATTGGCTCAATGCACTTTACACTCTCAAGACCCTTAAAAGACTCTAAAGACTAAAGTTACAAAGTCCATCTCACTACAGCGGCTCTACAATAACTTTATGAAGCGACGAGAATAGTTTTTGTGCGCAAAAAAACCCTAAATAACGACTTATATAGTGATGACGATTTCAAAACACGGCCTCATGAAGCTTCGAAGCGTTATGAATCAGTGAGTCGATTCAGCGATTTGGAGCATTGTGAATCAGTGAGTCGATTTAGCGGTTTGGAGCGTTATGAATCAGTGAGTCGATTTAGCGGTTTGGAGCGTTATGAATCAGTGAGTCGATTTAGCGGTTTGGAGCGTTATGAATCAGTGAGTCGATTCAGCGGTTTGGAGCGTTATGAATCAGTGAGTCGATTCAGTGGTTCGAGGCGTTATGAATCAGTGAGTCGATTCAGCGGTTTGGAGCGTTATGAATCAGTGAGTCGATTCAGCAGTTTGGAGCGTTATGAATCAGTGAGTCGATACAGCGGTTTGAAGCGTTATGAATCAGTGAGTCGATTCAGCGGTTTGGAGCGTTATGAATCAGAGAGTCGATTCAGCGGTTTGGAGCGTTATGAATCAGTAAGTCGATTCAGCGGTTTGGAGCGTTATGAATCAGTGAGTCGATTCAGTGGTTCGAAGCGTTATGAATCAGTGAGTCGATTCAGCGGTTTGGAGCGTTATGAATCAGTGAGTCGATTCAGCAGTTTGGAGCGTTATGAATCATTGAGTCGATACAGCGTTTTGAAGCGTTATGAATCAGTGAGTCGATTCAACGGTTTGGAGCGTTATGAATCAGTGAATCAATTCAGCGGTTTGGATCGCCAAACGTATTTTGCAGTTTGACATGCGATCTGAATCATGATTCGACTCACTGATTCATAACGCTTCGAAGCTTCATGAGGCCGTGTTTTGAAATCGTCATCACTATATAAGTCGTTATTTAGGGTTTTTTTGCGCACAGAAACTATTCTCGTCTCTTCATAAAGTTATTGTAGAGCCGCTGTAGTGAGATGGACTTTGTAACGACGTCTTTAGTGTCTTTTAAGGGTCTTGAGAGTGTAAAGTTGAGCCAATGGAGGCCTTTCAGAGCATCAGATTTACACTAAAATATCTTCATTTGTGTCTGAAGATGAACGGAGGTCTGACGGGTGTCCAACGACATGAGGCTCAGTCATTAATGACACAATTTACATTTTTGGGTGAACTAACCCTTTAAGAGATTGCACTTTGTGCATTGGAAGCACTCAAATGTCTGATTTGTAAAGCTACCTCTGTAAAACAGGAAGTTATTTATTCATTTTTTCAGAAGTTGTAGCATTTTCCTTTTGTAAAGCTACAGAACTTGTTTGACTCAGTGTTTTGTAAATTTGAGCCGTGTGTTTATTAAGGTCTTCAATAAAACAAGATGAGAGCTTAAATATTCCCAGCACTTTCTGTGATGCAGTGCTTTTTTTCTCTTTTTCATCAAACCGCAGTTTTTGCAAGTTCGCGCAATTTCATCGCATAAAATTGCATAAATATCCCGCATTTTTTAAGAAAACGTGCTGCATAATCAAGGATTTTTCCCGCAACAATCACAAAAAAAGCGGCATTTTTCTGGAAGGACTGTGTTGTGCTTTCCTCTTGTGTGCTAATGCAGGGGTTTTCAAACTGGGGTCACAGATTGTTCTAAGGGGTCTCCAGAAAAGTTCAGAGAATAAAAGACAAAACAAAAATGGATAAACATCTATACCAAACATTACAACTGTTTCAGCTCTAAATGTTTCTCACCTTTCTTGCCGTATACTTTCCAGAACTGTGTATGTTTGCTTTGTATCTTTCTATTGAGTTTCTCTCACTATAGTCCTTTATCTCGCTCACTGGGTTGTAAAGCAGTATTCTTAACGCAGTACGCAAGCTGCTTATATACAATTATTGTGAAAGTTGCTTATATAAATTATTTTTAATTGAAAATGTTCGTCTTCAGGTTTAACATCCAACATTAAGTATAGCCAATTTAAGTTTGGAAACAATATGTTGTATTTAGAATGTCACACTTACTATTTATCTAACACTTTACAATGTTTTTTCATACATAATAAATATTAGGAAGGGGTCCCTCATAAAAGATTCATCATATTTGGGGGTCCTTGGCATCATAAAGTTTGAAAACCCCTGTGCTAATGTGTCTACTGCTAAAATGCTCTTTTGCTTTGAATACAATGATTGTTGTTGCCATTCTCTTAAAAAAAAATAAAGGCCAAATCACAGAAAAATCTCTTATGAATGCATGATATTGAAGATATTTGTGCACACCCATCATGAATGATCATTAAGTGATTTAAAAAGACATAAATCAAACGTTTTCTTTACAGAAATTAATACTTGTATTAATCAAGGACGCATTAAATTCATCAAAAGTGACAGACATTTATAAAATGTATCACGGTTTCATCACAGTTCTCATCACTGATAATAATCATAAATGTTTTTTGTTTGTGAAGGGTCATGTGACACTGAAGACTGATGAAGTAATGATAATAAATTCAGCTTTGATCACAGGAATAAATGACACTTTACTATATATTGTAGTGTCACCTATTTTTAATTTAATCTTAGTCTTGTGCCAAATGTCCTTGTCAGTTTTAGTCATATTTAGTCATTCACATATCATTTTTTGTTAGTCAAGTTTTAGTCGACTAAAAGTCTCGTCATTTTAGTAAAAAAAAAAAACTCAATATATTGTGTGGCAAAATAAGTTACATAAAATACATATAACCTGCATAATGTATGTGCAATACACCATAGCTAACTGGTTGATTTACAGCGTAGATGCCTAAAATCAGCTTTAGCTAATGAGACGATGGGCACAAATATCCATTTCCATCTTGATTCAGTATGAATTGATATGTATATAGCCTACTGTACATATAAGGAAAAATAAGTTTGACTTTTAGCACTATTTTAAACTTTTTTGGGGTTAAATTATATTTTCTTGCATTCTTTATTCACTATTATTATTTTTCCAGCCACAAAACGACTGTAATTTGCCTCTTTGCATTGGAATTCTCTATTTTAACCTTAATTACTACACTAATTGTAATATAAATAATACAAATATTAGAGGAAAAATGTTTTAAGTGGTCATTAATGGACCATACTTATTGCACAAATAATAATTAGTACCAAAAGATCTCCTCAAAATATTCAATAAATATTATTGAACTAAAATATAGGCTATTTATTTAAAAAATAGTTAAGGTGTGTGGTCACATTTGACCATCAATGAGTATGAGTGTGAGCAATTAGTAAGAGGGATGAATACAAGAAAAATGAAGTCTGACGAAATTAATGATGAACACTAATATATTCACATAGAAATTTCAATATAAACTTCTTTCAAAAACATTAATGACATGTCTGTTTCTTGTGTTCCCTCTGGTGCTGCTCAAACATGACCGAAATAGTTTTTTGAGGGGCATTTTTTCAATTAAATTAACGGAGTGTCTATTCACACCAAGTGCAAATAGCGTGCCTTGTTGGCAAGTGCTATTCGCACTAGCTCCGCCTAACAATGCCTTAAAAAAACGCTCATAATTCAATGTTTTCAGTGGCGCTATCAGTAAAGCGTATGGCTAATGGGTCATTGTTTGGATGCGATCGACCCAGGTTGGAATCCGCCTTTTGCAGAGCTCGCTCTTCTCTCTTTTCTCATCACAAATCACATCGGAAAGGCATTTGCGCTCAATAAAAATTAATAAAATGTTCTAAATGTGAAATTAAAGTGCCTGACAAAATGTTTCATAATAATAAAAGCATTTATTGGGGAAGGTTAGCGGTCAGTCGATTGTCCATTTAAGGCGGCATCCATTTAATAATTTTAATACATATAATAATTTCCACTCTGCTATTATTGCATCCTGTTTATGTACAACAATACTGAGGTGCAAATAGTGTGTATCTGTCAAAAATAAAGTATAAATTACATGTAATTATTATTTACACTGCAAAGAACTGCTACTTTTACATGGTGTAAATATCACTATATTCACTTAGTAAATATCATCTGCTATTTGCACTTGGTGTAAATAGCCACTGCTTTAGTTAATTTGTAATGCATACATTAAGCATTTCTCTAAAATATCAAATTTTTAGTCGACTAAGACTAAACTAAAACAACTCAGAAGACTAAAATATGACCTGAAATAAATGTCATTTTAGTCAAAAGACTGTGAATAAAACTAAATCCTGTTTAGATAATTCATAACTTAATTGGAGTAAGGAACCAACAATTTATAGAAATAAAAAAATATTTAACACTTTAAAAACAATCTAATTTATTCTCGATTTTAAAATCAACATACACTATAAATTCAATACTTTAGGAATCTGAACACTTTATATGTTTTAAAAAGTTAAATTGTAAATTGATATTGAATCAGCCAAACCAAATATGTATTTACCAAACAATATGACAAGTTACTATAAAATATCTTTTAATAGCACTCATAAAATGTACAACAATACTGAGGTGCAAACAGTGTGCATCTGTCAAAATAAAGTATAAATGACATGTAATTATTATTTACACATATTGCAAAGAACTGCTACTTTTACATGGCGTAAATAAAAAATATCACTATTTTCACTTAGTGTAAATATCATCTATCGCTACGAAAATATTTTATTTTATGTAAATAGAATCTAGTTGAATCTATTAATGTACTATATTTTAGTTCAATACTGTTTTTATTTAATATTTTATATTTTCAGGGGATTTTATGGTACTAAATTCTATTTATGCTGTAGTTATAATCCGTTTATTCACTTTTTGAGCATGGACCCGAAAACAAATTTTCCAACTCAAATCACATAAATCTTGACTGCTTTGAATCACAGACTGAAGTTTGATCTCTTTTTAAAGACGACACTTGTAAGATTATTGCTGAAGTTAAAAAAGTTTTAAAAAGATTACTTTAAAAAAGTTACAGAATTTTGCGTTTATTATGAAAAATTCACATTTCTATATGAAATATATATTTTCCTCTAAAACTGTGAGGATATCAAAGCAATAAATCTAAACAAGTTTGAGGTTGATATCTCCAAAAATGAGCTTTCAGTCAGAGTTTGTTTGGGTGCAGTACCAAACGCTTCCACTAGGGAAATTCATCTGCCATTAGTTTCCAATGCGAGAACAACACAAGTGTGACCATTTAACCTTTTCGAATCATGCCCATGATTTGTATTGTGTTCACACAGCAAGAGCCAAAACCTTTACCTAGTTTCGTACCAGTAAGAAGAAGAAGAAAAAACGGTCAAAAATGGCCGTAGAGCACCAGAGGATTATTTTTTTTTTCTTTCTCTCTTTTTATATGAACATGTTAAAAAATAAATAATAATAATAATAACAGGAAGAAAATATATATGTACCTAAATCATATATACCTACATACATACAATACAATTAAAAATACCAAATAAAAAAGAACATACACTTCTCTATACACACTTCCAAAATTATTATAAATAATTAAGTACTTCAAAAGGAAAAACAAAACAATTTCCCATGTTCAAAAAGGAGTAGGAAGAAGTTAAAAAAAAAGTTTCTAGTCCTACCCCCCCCATCTCTATTTTTCCCTTAATTAAAAACAAATAGAATCGTTGCTTTACATATTTACATAAACATACTATATATCTACTTCCAGTGCTTATATTCACATAATATTACACAGACGCATACATTCATAACTACAGTACGTATACACATTTCCATCATCTTCTTTTCCATTTATCTATATTACACCCAATAAAAACCCAACCAAACTAGACTTTTTATTAGGGCTGTCAAAAGATTAATCGTGATTAATCGCATCCAAAATAAAAGTTTGTGTTTACATAATATATGTGTGTGTACTCTGTTAATTATTATTTATATATAAATACACACACATTCATGTATATATTTAAGAAATATTTGCATGTATATACATTTATATAATCTATAATATATATACATATAAATGTTTTATATATTAAAATTATATTTTTTTTCTTAAATATATACATGAATGTGTGTGTATTTATATATACATAATAATTAACAGAGTACACACACATATTTTATGTAAACACAAACTTTTATTTTGGATGCGATTAATCGCGATTAATCTTTTGACAGCCCTACTTTTTATATAATCCCAAAAACATACGGTCAGTATACGATACTAACACCTTAATTCCTTTTCATATCCCTTGAATATTTTCATTTTAAATATTCTCTTAAAATTACTCATTGTTGTACATGTTTTCATACAGTTATTCCATAAATGAACTCCTTTGGTTGTAATGCAGTGATTCTTAACATTTGTTCATTTGTAATACCAAATGTCCTCTCAGATAGTACTTGCTCTCTCTCATTTGAAACAACCCTTGAATACTTTTTTATAATTGTGATTATATATTTTATACATCATTTGTGCAGTTTTAAGTACTACTAAATCTCTGAATTTTAGTGCTTTTATTTTGATGAAAAGTGGATTAGTTGGTGCTCTATAAGTAGTTTTACAATTCTTAAGGCTCTCTTTTGAAGTATATAGATTGAGGGCCCTATCTTGCACCCAGCGCAATTGACTTTGTACACCGACGCATGTGTCATTCCTATTTTGCACCCGCGCAAAGCGCACTTTTCCCTCCACAGAATCACGTCGCTAAACTAGTGAATGAACTTGCGCTCCCTGGGCGGTTCAGCGCAAAAAAGGAGGCGTGTTCCGGCGCAAACAATCCCTGGTGCTATTTTGCTGTTCCATTAAACAATTGCGCCACTGACCAGAAAAAACCTAGTCTAAAGTCAGTGGCGCGTTGCGCGTTGTTCATTATATTTTAAGGGCGCATGCTTGACCATAATGTAGCCTATAGCGTGCACAACGCGCATACACTTTGCTCATGTAATCTACACAGATGCAACAGTTATTTTTGCAAATCATAAATTGTTACACTAAAAAAATATTAACACATGAGATGACGGAAATCATTGTGGTGTGCCACGAAGATGTGGAAAAATAGGCATAAATCTAGCTTACAAATGATTCAGGCTAATTGTAATAATTAAGGATAAGACCTGTTTGCCCAATAGTGGCAAGACATATATGTATATAAGGACATCTGACAAATTGGTTTGTCCGTCAAGAACCAGGAAAAAAAATCGACTGAAAAACTGAAAAAACTGAAAGACTGAAAAAAAAAAAGACTGTGAAATCACCTTTACCATAATGTACAACATTACAACTTCACTTCTCTGTCTTTCACTGCTCTTACAAGAACATCAGTCTCCTCGGCTGTGAACCGCTCCTGGCGTGCGCCTGGTAAATACGCCATAATAATAGCAATCCATAATGGAACTTGCGCACCTGCTTTTAAAGGGAATGTTGGATGACGCTCTGATTGGTTTATTCACGTTACGCCCAAACCACACCTATGAATAATGAAGCTACTTCAGACCAACCCATTTTAGATTTGCGCCGGGCGCAAGAGCCATTTATCCCGCCGGGAAAATAGCAACAGCGCCGAGACCCGCCCACAAAGTTACTTGCGGTTCGCGCTTTGACACTTGCGTTTCAGATCGTTAAAATAGGGCCCTTAGTGTTCGTTTTGTATGTGTGTCCCCACACCTCCAAACAATAAGTAATATTTGGAAGTATGAAGGAACAATACAAAAATTTAAAGCTACACTGTGTGATATTTTCCCCCATCTAGTGGTGAACTTGTATATGGCCATCCAGTGAATATTAGTTTCTGTTCCTCTCAATTCCGATTTGGTTTTAACTCCTACGGTGGCCGATTTAGTCCAAGATTAACATGGCTTCCAGCTCGACCTCGTCCACATTGGACACGGTGCCATCGAGTGTTAAAACGCCAAAGGCCAAGCTTGAATTTACGGGTATGTCCCTCTTTGGCTAATGTACTTTCAAGATGGAGGGGCAACATGGCGACCCGCATTCAAACCCCTCACCCGTATGTGTTTACAATGGCATATTATAAACTTACGAGAATACTTTATTACTTGAAAGAAGTAAATATACATTAATAAACACATATATTTCTGAAAGAACTAACTGTTTTTAGCTAAGAATAAACTAAAAAAGTTACACAGTGTAGCTTTAAGGCTCTCTTTTGAAGTATAAATATAGATTTAGTGTTTGTTTTGTATGTGTCCCCACACCTCCAAACAATAAGTAATATATGGAAGTATCATAGCCTGGATGCCAGCCGAACTTAGCCCCGCCCACAACATTTTTACTCGGGCAGTTCGGTCTGGACTTGATCCGTAGAGAAGTAATTAAGCCCGGACAGAAACTGTTCGGACCAATGAAATTGTCAGGGCGGGCTTTAGACGATGATGGACAGATGATAAACAGTAACGTCATCATCCACGTCATCAAAGGCGCTTGGGTTGAGTTTGTTCTAATCCTAAATGGAGAACTTGTTCGTATATGCATTCACCTTTACTATTTCTCTCAGAAATTTCGATCGTGTTGGTAAGTACTCTGTGTATCCTTAAATTCTTTTTTTACAACACCGGCAAACATCGTTTACACTCATCTTTTTCTTCTAACGTTAGGCTACTTATTCCAGCGTGCGTGCAGACAGGGTTGCCAAGTTTTTACAACAAAACCCGCCCAATTGCTAACGTTCCTCAAAACTAGCCAAAAACAAGCCCAATAGCTTTCCAGGGGGGTTCTCCGGGAAAAAGGCATTTGGGGGGTAAAATATGTGTTATTTTGGCAGGGCTGGCAACTAAAAATCGCATTCCTGTGTCTGTATATCACCTGGGTCGCTTTAACCCGCGGACTTGGCAACACAGTGCAGTTGAGTTCTGTTGACATTTGACAACTAATGTTATGCATCGCTCCGTTGCTCTGATTGGTTGTAGGTCTATCCAATTGAGTTTTTTTCCTGTTCGGTTGAAACACACCCCATAAACACAGCCCAACAGAGCAGATCAGACTCAAATTCTGACTAGAATTGAGTATGACGACGTCAGGCTAGAAGTATGAAGGAACAATACAAAAATTTAAACATGATAATAAAGATGTTGAGTTTTAAACCTGAACTTTGAGAAATGAAAAATGAGTGTTTTTTCTGTATCCTCTCCGTCTAGACGACGACGCTCATTGGCCTGCTCAAGACGGCTCGTCTTCTTCGGCTCGTCCGAGTTGCGCGGAAACTGGACCGTTACTCCGAGTATGGAGCGGCTGTTCTCTTCCTGCTCATGTGCACCTTCGCGCTGATCGCTCATTGGCTGGCCTGCATCTGGTACGCCATCGGGAACGTGGAGCAGAACCGCTCCATCGGCTGGCTGCATGCGC
Source organism: Gobio gobio (assembly GCF_949357685.1). NCBI lineage: Eukaryota > Metazoa > Chordata > Actinopteri > Cypriniformes > Gobionidae > Gobio > Gobio gobio. Next base: position 43,347,978 of record NC_137119.1, on the reverse strand, counting down.
TCGGGGTCCACCTGGGCAAACAGCACAACAGCAGCAACCCCAGGTCCGGGCCCAGCATCAAGGACAAATACGTGACCGCGCTCTACTTCACCTTCAGCAGCTTGACCAGCGTGGGCTTCGGAAACGTGTCGCCCAACACCAACTCGGAGAAGATCTTCTCCATCTGCGTCATGCTGATCGGATGTGAGTATGATCCATCCTCTCACGCTCAGTCACGGGTTAGATAGAAACTTACAACGAGTTCTCTGGAGTGACCAATCACGCTTCTACGAGTCTGGCGGGTGCCAGGAGAACGGGACTTGCGTGACTGCATTGTGCCAAGTGTTAAAGGGTTAGTTCACCCAAAAATGAAAATTGTGTCATTAATGACTGACCCTCATGTGGTTGGACACCCGTCAGACCTCCGTTCATCTTCAGACACAAATGAAGATATTTTAGTGTAAATCTGATGCTCTGAAAGGCCTCCATTGGCTCAATGCACTTTACACTCTCAAGACCCTTAAAAGACACTAAAGACGTCGTTACAAAGTCCATCTCACTACAGCGGCTCTACAATAACTTTATGAAGACGAGAATAGTTTTTGTGCGCAAAAAAACCCTAAATAACGACTTACATAGTGATGACGATTTCAAAACACGGCCTCATGAAGCTTTGAAGCGTTATGAATCAGTGAGTCGAATCATGATTCGGATCGCGTGTCAAACTGCTGAAATTTGGCGATTCAAACCGCTGAATCGACTCACTGATTCATAACGCTCTGAACCGCTGAATCGACTCACTGATTCATAACGCTTCGAAGCTTCATGAGGCCGTGTTTTGAAATCGTCATCACTATAAAAGTCGTTATTTAGGGTATTTTTGCGCACAAAAACTATTCTCGTCGCTTCATAAAGTTATTGTAGAGCCGCTGTAGTGAGATGGACTTTGTAACGACGTCTTTAGTGTCTTTTAAGGGTCTTGAGAGTGTAAAGTTGAGCCAATGGAGGCCTTTCAGAGCATCAGATTTACACTAAAATATCTTCATTTGTGTCTGAAGATGAACGGAGGTCTGACGGGTGTCCAACCACATGAGGGGAAGTCATTAATGACACAATTTACATTTTTGGGTGAACTAACCCTTTAAGTTTGGTGGAGGGGGGATTATGGGGTAGGGTTGGCCCCAGTGTTAATTTTGACAGCAAATTTTGATTTAGTTTTAGTCATGGTCTTTTGACTAAAATGCCATTTAGTTTGAGTCTAATTGTTTTTAGTTTTAGTCTAGTTTTAGTCGACTAAAATCTAATGCGTTTAGTTAAATTGTAATACATTAAGCATTTAAGCATCACATCACTTGAACTGACATTTTCACATCATTTTGTTTTTGACATTAAAAATACACGAAAGAGCTCAATTCACTTTTGTGTTTGTTTTTTAAAAACAGCTATATAGTTTTTAAAACTTTGTATTTCTGTTTTAGTCAGTAGGCCATATCAGGTTAAGCTAAAGCTTCAAATAAGTTTGTTTATTTATTTTTTTAATTTCAAGTAATGATTATTTTTAATGGTTTTAGTGAACTATTATAACCCTGATACTTTATTGAATATGTGTCAAATACTGGTCTTTCCTCCTGACTATGAATTAAATGGGAATTAAATTAAATACAGTTTATTGTGTAACCAAAATCTAATATATAATGCGTGACTTGTAATTATAAACAAGTTCGAAATGCACCGGGACTCTTATTTTGAAATCTCGCCTTACTATTGCAGTTGCAGGAGCTCATTTAAGTTCAGATGAGGAGATAAATATGCATTGTTACAACCGTCTAAAACACATTACTATATAAACATGGTAAAGTAAACATTGTCATTATTCATCAGCATTAGTTCATAAACAATTGCCGATCATAAATGTGTGTTATTGACTGATTGAGCCGCTCTGGAGCTGGATTGGGGATGAGCCGTGTGTTTTCCAGCCGTCCAGCCTCTTCCCTAATCCACCCTCTCTAACATTTTCATCTCGTTTTTATTTGCTGACGAAAATGACAGTTGATTTTCGTCATAGTTTTTGTCATCCAACACTAGTTTTTATTTAGATATCGTCTCGTTTTCGTCAGTGAAAATTATGACGAAAATTATTCGTCAATGAAATTAACACTGGTTGGCCCCTTAGTTCCAGTGAAAGGAACTCCCAAGACATTTTGGACAATTTCATGCTCCCAACTTTGCGGGAAGAGTTTGGGGACGGCCCCTTCCTGTCCCAGCATGAGCGAGTTGGGTTCTCTGTTATAATCTCCAGTTACAATGAACTTTGTTCCAGATATTAAATGCATGTTCATCATAATAGAGTGTGTAAACATTGCGTTTTTAGATTAGCGTAATAGATCCTGTGAAAACAAATCACGCATAACAAGCCCATTACAGCCGGCCTGAGCGCTGACCTTCATCCTGAGTGTTCTTCTAGCTCCGATTAAAAACCTTCATTACTGATGCGCTTGTTTGTTATTTTTAATAGAGCTCTTTTTAGTGTGCACTATGTGTTCAAACCTCATCATGCTGATCAAACATCCTCCCTTTTAAGTTTTCGGTTAACAAATCAACCTAATGGCTCGTTTTCGAAGGTCTTGATCGCAGCAATTAATGATGAATTGCCCATTTAATATCTCTGCCGCACATATATCAGACCCCAGTGGCCGTGAAGTAATTTCCGTTTTTATGGCCGGTACAAGCATTTATCATCTGAGCTGCTGAATTACATTTTGTTAAAGGGCAAAAGTTTAAATGGACCGAATCAACATGACCTCGTGGATCCGAGACAGGATTTTTCACTGAATGAATTAGCTCATTCAAGCTGAAGTCACCAGACTGGAGACTCAGTGTTCACTGAACGACTACACACACACACACACACACACACTCATTTGCTGAAGTACATTTTATTTCTGCTCTGTTTACTGCATCTATTGAGTTTGTTTCTTTCTTTAGTGTGTTAGAATAAATCTCAAGGAATCTGGTCCAGGTGATATTTAACCGCAACATATTTAGATTTTATTTTATTTATTTATTTTTAATTCTACAATTTCTGTATTTTATGTCTTAAATCTCAAGGAATCAGATCCAGGTGATATTTAACCCCAACATTTTATTAGACTTTATTTTATAAGATTTTATTTTTGTTTTATTTTTTAATTCTGCAATTTCCGTATTTTATGTCTTAAATCTCAAGTAATCTGGTCCAGGTGATATTTAACCCCAAAATGTTTTATTTATTTATTTTATTAGATTTTTATTTTTATATTTTTATTAGATTTTATTTTTATTTTATTTATTTTATTAGATTTTATTTTTATTTATTTAAAATTTTTTATTCATTTTATTTTATTTTATTAGATTTTTTTTTTTATTAGATTTTTTTTATTTATTATTATTAGATTTTTTTTTTATTATTATTTATTTTATTTGATCAGATTTTATTTTATTAGATTTTATTTTTATTTATTTTATTTTATTTATTTCATTTTTATTCATTTTATTTTATTAGATTTTATTGTATTTATTTTTATTTTATTTATTTTATTATGTTTTATTAGATCTTATTTTATTTTATTAGATTTTATTTATTTTATTCATTTTATTTTATCCGGTTTTATTTTTATTTATTAGATTTTATTTTTATTTATTTTATTTTATTTTATTAGATTTTATTTTTATTTATTTTATTTTATTAGATTTTATTTTTATTTTATTTATTTTATTTATTTTATCAGATTTTATTTTATTTTATTAGATTTTTTTATTATTATTAGAATTAATTTTATTTTATTAGATTTTTTTTATTTAATTTAATTTATTTTATTTTATCAGAATGTATTTATTTTATTTTATTAGATTTTATTTTAATTTATTTTATTTTATTTATTTCATTTTTATTCATTTTATTTTATCAGATTTTATTGTATTTATTTTATTTTGTTTTATTAGATTTCATTTTATTTTATTAGATTTTATTTTTATTTATTTTATTTTATTAGATTTTATTTTAATTTATTTTATTTTATTTTATTTATTTCATTTTTATTCATTTTATTTTATCAGATTTTATTGTATTTATTTTATTTTGTTTTATTAGATTTCATTTTATTTTATCAGATTTTATTTTTATTTATTAGATTTTATTTTTATTTTTATTTTATTTATTTTTATTCATTTTATTTTATTAGATTTTTTAATTCTACAATTTCCGTATTGTATTTATTAAATCTCACGGAATCAGATCCAGGTGATATTTAACCCCAACATTTTATCCATTTTATTTTACATTGTGACATTATTTTCATGACAAATTCTAATTTCCGCATTGTATGTCTTTTTATTTTTTGTTGTATTTTAAAGTTTTTTGTTCCCCTATTTTTAATGGCAGCTCTAATGGCTGTAACACATCGGTTTTATACCGTATTACATTACAAATGCAGTGTTTTTCTTTATTAAAATCAGCCCAAATTAAATACAGTTCAACCAATAGTACTGAGATGAACAAATACTCCACAGATTAAATAATAAAGCATTGTTTTGTTAGGTTTGAAAATGAATGTAGCAAAAACAGGCATGCAGGAGCTAAAGAGTTTTCCTCTTATGTTCATACTGTGACTGGGATGGGCTGTTTTGACAGGTTTCTTCAGATTACGATCATTCGATCTTTCTCCACCATTTGAGCTCCAGCTGCTGCTGCTTTGTTGCTATTTGTGCATGTTTTGTCGTGTGAACGACTAGCGGCCGAGTTCAGGACGAGCTCCTGTAGTGCTGAAGATCTGTGCTGTAGAATTAGAGTGTGAAGCTGTGTCTGTGCTTCATCGTGACTCAGTTTACCCCCTCGTGTTCCCAGCGCTCATGTACGCCAGCATCTTCGGGAACGTGTCCGCCATCATCCAGCGTCTGTACTCGGGAACCGCTCGCTATCACACGCAGATGCTGCGGGTGCGAGAGTTCATCCGCTTCCATCAGATCCCCAACCCTCTGAGGCAGAGGCTGGAGGAATACTTCCAGCACGCCTGGTCCTACACCAACGGCATCGACATGAACGCCGTGAGTCTGACGCTCACTCTCACACACACACACACACACACACACACACACACACACACACACACACACACACACACACACACACACACACACACACACACACACACACACACACACACACACACACACACACACACTCACACACACACACACACACACACACACACACACTCACACACACACACACACACACTCTCACACACACACACACACACACACACACACACACACACACACACACACACACACACACACACACACACACTGTTCACATGTTCATCTCTCTTCAGTGAATAAGAACACATCCATCCATCTATACATTCATCCATCCATACACCCATCTATACATCCATACACCCATCTATACATCCATCCATCCATACACCCATCTATACATCCATCTATACATCCATCCATCCATACACCCATCTATACATCCATACATCCATCTATACATACATCCATCCATACATCCATCTATACATCCTTACATCCATCTATACATCCATACATCCATCTATACATACATCCATCCATACATCCATCTATACATCCTTACATCCATCTATACATCCATACACCCATCTATACATCCATCTATACATACATCCATCCATACACCCATCTATACATCCATACATCCATCTATACATACATACATCCATACACCCATCTATACATCCATACATCCATCTATACATTCATCCATCCATCCAACCACCCATCTATACATCCATACATCTATACATCCATCTATACATTCATCCATCCAACCACCCATCTATACATCCATCTATACATTCATACATCTATACATTCATACATCTATACATCCATCTATACATTCATCCATCCATACATCCATCCATCCAACCACCCATCTATACATCCATACATCTATACATCCATCTATACATTCATCCATCCAACCACCCATCTATACATACATCTATACATTCATCCATCTATACATTCATCCATCCAACCACCCATCTATACATCCATCTATACATCCATCTATACATTCATCTATACATTCATCCATCCAAACACCCATCTATACATCCATCTATACATCCATCTATAAATCCATCTATACATTCATCCATCCAACCACCCATCTATACATCCATCTATACATTCATACATCTGTACATTCATACATCTATACATTCATCCATCCAACCACCCATCTATACATCCATCTATACATTCATACATCTATACATTCATACATCTTTACATTCATCCATCCAACCAACCACCCATCTATACATCCATCTATACATCTATACATCCATCTATACATTCATCCATCCAACCACCCATCTATACATCCATCTATACATTCATACATCTATACATTCATCCATCCAACCACCCATCTATACATCCATCTATACATTCATACATCTATACATTCATACATCTATACATTCATCCATCCAACCACCCATCTATACATCCATCTATACATTCATACATCTATACATTAATCCATCCAATCACCCATCTATACATTCATACATCTATACATTCATCCATCCAACCACCCATCTATACATCCATCTATACATTCATACATCTACACATTCATTCATCCATCCAACCACCCATCTATACATCCATACATCTATACATCCATCTATACATTCATACATCTATACATTCATCCATCCAACCACCCATCTATACATCCATCTATACATTCATCCATCTATCCAACCACCCATCTATACATCCATCCATACATCCATCTATCCAACCACCCATCTATACATTCATCCATCCATACATACATCTATCCAACCACCCATCTATACATCCATCTATACATTCATACATCCATCCAACCACCCATCTATACATCCATCTATACATTCATACATCCATCCATACATCCATCTATCCAACCACCCATCTATACATTCATCCATCCATACATCCATCTATCCAACCACCCATCTATACATCCATCTATACATTCATACATCCATCCATACATCCATCTATCCAACCATCCATCTATACATTCATACATCCAACCACCCATCTATACATCCATACATCTATACATCCATCTATACATTCATACATTTATACATCTATACATCCATCTATACATTCATACATTTATACATTCATACATCTATACAACCATACATCTATACATCCAAACATCTATACATCCATCTATACATTCATCCATCCAACCACCCATCTATACATTCATACATCCAACCACCCATCTATACATCCATCTATACATTCATCCATCTATACATCCATCCATCTATGCATCCATCTATCCAACCACCCATCTATACATTCATACATCCATCTATCCAACCACCCATCTATACATCCATCCATACATCCATCTATCCAACCATCCATCTATACATTCATCCATCTATACATTAATCCATCCATACATCTATCCAACCAACCACCCATCTATACATTCATCCATCCATACATCCATCTATACATTCATCCATCCATACATCATCTATCCAACCACCCATCTATACATTCATCCATCCATCTATACATCCATCTATTCAACCATCCATCTATACATTCATCCATCTATACATTAATCCATCCATACATCTATCCAACCAACCACCCATCTATACATCCATACATCTATACATCCATCTATACATTCATACATTTATACATCTATACATCCATCTATACATTCATACATTTATACATTCATACATCTATACAACCATACATCTATACATCCAAACATCTATACATCCATCTATACATTCATCCATCCAACCACCCATCTATACATTCATACATCCAACCACCCATCTATACATCCATCTATACATTCATCCATCTATACATCCATCCATCTATGCATCCATCTATCCAACCACCCATCTATACATTCATACATCCATCTATCCAACCACCCATCTATACATCCATCCATACATCCATCTATCCAACCATCCATCTATACATTCATCCATCTATACATTAATCCATCCATACATCTATCCAACCAACCACCCATCTATACATTCATCCATCCATACATCCATCTATACATTCATCCATCCATACATCCATCTATCCAACCACCCATCTATACATTCATCCATCCATCTATACATCCATCTATTCAACCATCCATCCATACATCCACCCATCCATCTATACATTCATCCATCCATACATCCATCTATACATTCATCCATCCATACATCTATCCAACCACCCATCTATACATCCATCCATACATCCATCTATCCAACCATCCATCTATACATTCATCCATCCATATATCCATCTATACATTAATCCATCCATACATCCATCTATCCAACCACCCATCTATACATCCATCCATCTATCAACCATCTATACATCCATCTATCCAACCATCCATCTATACATCCATCCATCCATCTCTACATTCATCCATCCATACATCCATCTATCCAACCACCCATCTATACATCCATCCATCCATCTATCCAACCACCCATCTATACATCCATCTATCCAACCATCCATACATCCATCTATCCAACCACCCATCTATACATCCATCCATCCATCCATCCAACCATCTATACATTCATCCATCCATACATCTATCCAACCACCCATCTATACATTCATCCATCCATACATCCATCTATCCAACCACCCATCTATACATCCATCTATCCAACCATCTATACATCCATCCATCCATCCATCTATCCAACCATCCATCTATACATACATCCATCCATCCATCTATACATCCATCCATCCATCCATACATCCATCTATCCAACCATCCATCTATACATCTATCCATCCATCTATACATCCATCCATCCATCCATACATCCATCTATCCAACCATCCATCTATACATCTATCCATCCATCTATACATCCATCCATCCATCCATCCATCTATACATCCATCCATCTATCCAACCATCCATCCATCTATACATCCATCCATCCATCCATCTATACATCCATCCATACATCCATCTATCCAACCATCCATCCATCTATACATCCATCCATCCATCCATCTATACATCCATCTATCCAACCATCCAACCATGCATCTATACATCCATCCATCCATCCATCCATCTATACATCCATCTATCCAACCATCCAACCACCCATCTATACATCCATCTATCCAACCATCTATACATCCATCCATCCATCCATCCATCTATCCAACCATCCATCTATACATACATCCATCCATCCATCTATACATCCATCCATACATCCATACATCCATCTATCCAACCATCCATCTATACATCTATCCATGCATCTATACATCCATCCATCCATCTATCCAACCACCCATCTATACATCCATCCATCTATCCAACCATCCATCCATCCATCTATACATCCATCCATCCATCCATCCATCCATCTATACATCCATCCATCTATCCAACCATCCATCCATCTATACATCCATCCATCCATCCATCTATACATCCATCCATACATCCATCTATCCAACCATCCATCCATCTATACATCCATCCATCCATCCATCTATACATCCATCTATCCAACCATCCAACCATGCATCTATACATCCATCCATCCATCTATCCAACCATCCATCCTTTCAGTTTTCTTCAGGAACCGTCATGTCACAATATTCCTCATTATAATAATTAATGCGCAGAATAAAGGGGCGGAGCTTGGTTAAGTTAGTTAGTCGTGTGAAACTGCCGGTTATGGTGAGGGGTGGGACATTTCCGAAACACCAATCACAAAACACCGCTCCAGCCGACCAATCAGAGCACTGTGCTTTCCAGAAGGCGGGGCTTCACAGAGACAGGAAGTAAACAGAGTTACTGACAGACTGGGAAGCGAGGAGCCGCAACACTGGAGGATATGAGGAATAATCAACATTACTGCTCTAGTGGAGACAGAAAACACATCAAGGCTGTAACAAGTCTTGAATCCAAAGCTTTTTATTTATTTAAAGAAATTAAATAATTAAAGGAATAAAAGGAAACAAAGAAGAAATAAGAATGGTAAAAGAAGTTCTAGGTCTAATTATAGCCTTTATAGTTTAGTAATCCATTTAAACCCTTTGCAAATAATATTTAATTTGAAAATATGCGCACATTCACTCTTGTGTCTGTCAAAATTGCATGTTTCTGTCTCCACATTAGTTATGAATGACATCCTATAAATGCATATTTCAATTCAAAATGGTGTAGAATAGCATCACTATATATGTTACTGTCTGTCGTAACACAGTTGTGAAATATGAAATGTTTAACTGTATATCTTACCACGCACTCTTTCACTGTAAAAACTAAAAGCTTCACACTCATCCTCAGTGAACATCAAGCCCCGCCTCCTTTGATCTGATTGGCCATCATTCTGGAGATGCGGTGCGTAATGGAGATGAAGAAATATCAAATATTGGGGGATGATTTGGCCATGTCCAGTTATTGGGCGGGGCTTGTCCCCTCGATGCCTATGGCGGTTCCGGCTGTAAAAGGGCGTGATAAAGTGCGATCTCATGAATATGCATCATCTATAATGAGTTAATTTAGCAGCCGTCCTCTCCTTCCTCTGCCATCACCAGCCCAAACGCATTGAAGGACAGGAAACAAACGAGCCTCCTCCGCCAGCTCTGCTCATTATGGGCAGTGGAGCGATCTGATTGGACAGTCAGAGCGTTATGAATGCTGAGCTGCGGAGTGTAATTCCCTTTTTTAATCGATTTTGTCTTCAAACTATTATTTACAAGATATTAAAACTAAACCACCAGCTCTGAGAGGAACCACAGCATTAAACACAACAAGAGCTTGAACACACAACAAGAGTTTGTGTACCTAGCATCTCTTATGAGTATATTCATCCATCCATCCATCCATCCATCTATATCTGTCTGTCATTCTATCCATCCATCCATCCATCCATCTGTATCTGTCTGTCGTTCTATCCATCCATCCTTCATCCATCATCTATCCATCCATCCATCATCCATCCATCCATCCATCCAACTGTATCTGTCTGTCATTCTATCCATCCATCCATCCTTCCATCTGTATCTGTCTGTCGTTCTATCCATCCATCCTTCATCCATCATCCATCCATCCATCCATCCTTCCATCTGTATCTGTCTGTCGTTCTATCCATCCATCCTTCATCCATCATCTATCCATCCATCCATCATCCATCCATCCATCCATCCAACTGTATCTGTCTGTCATTCTATCCATCCATCCATCCTTCCATCTGTATCTGTCTGTCGTTCTATCCATCCATCCTTCATCCATCATCCATCCATCCATCCATCCTTCCATCTGTATCTGTCTGTCGTTCTATCCATCCATCCTTCATCCATCATCTATCCATCCATCCATCATCCATCCATCCATCCATCCATCCAACTGTATCTGTCTGTCATTCTCTCCATCCATCCATCCTTCCATCTGTATCTGTCTGTCGTTCTATCCATCCATCCTTCATCCATCATCCATCCATCCATCCATCCTTCCATCTGTATCTGTCTGTCGTTCTATCCATCCATCCTTCATCCATCATCTATCCATCCATCCTTCCATCCATCCATCTATCAATCCATCCATCCTTCCATCCATCTATGTCAATTATCTATCCATCCATCCATTCATCATCTATCTATCATCCATCCATCCATTCATGTTTGTCTGTCTCTCCGTCCGTCCGTCCGTCAATCATCTATCTATCTATCTATCTATCTATCTATCTATCTATCTATCTATCTATCTATCTATCTATCTATCTATCTATCTATCTATCTATCTATCTATCTATCTATCTATCTATCTATCTATCTATCCATCCATCCATCCATCCATCCATCCATCCATCCATCCATCCAACCAACTTTTTAATCTATCTATCTATCGATCTATCGATCTATCGATCTATCTATCTATCTATCTATCTATCTATCCATCCATCCATCCATCCATCCATCCATCCATCCATCCATCCATCCATCCATCCATCCATCCAACTTTTTAATCTATCTATCTATCTATCTATCTATCTATCTATCTATCTATCTATCTATCTATCTATCTATCTATCTATCTATCTATCTATCTATCTATCTATCTATCTATCTATCTATCTATCTATCTATCTATCTTTCCATCCATCCATCCATCCATCCATCTCCAGATTTATACAGTTATACAAATATTTAGAGTTGTAGAGGAGTGCTTTACAGTGGTGTGTGTGTGTGTGTGTGTGTGTGTGTGTGTGTGTGTGTGTCCGATCAGGTGCTGAAGGGTTTCCCGGAGTGCCTCCAGGCCGACATCTGTCTCCATCTGAACCGCACGCTCCTCCAGAACTGTAAGGCGTTCAGGGGCTCCAGTAAAGGCTGCCTGCGGGCGCTGGCCATGAAGTTCAAGACCACCCACGCCCCTCCAGGAGACACTCTGGTGCACGCCGGAGACGTGCTGACGGCGCTCTACTTCATCTCCCGCGGCTCCATCGAGATCCTGCGCGGGGACGTCGTGGTGGCCATCTTAGGTAGGCCTGCGTGTGGATCCCCTTTACAGGCTTTCTCAGTCGCTCATTTCTCCAATCATCCTCAACATTTGAAAAACAGCAAGTGCATTTCTCAAAACAATTCGTACAAATAGCAAAACACCATAACACCTGCAAAAGCCAGTCTCTTGCTCAAAATCCTTAAATATTATGGATATTTTTCTTACACACACCCAATGATTTATTTCAGAAGACCTTTATTAAAGGGTTAGTTAGCCCAAAAATGTAAATTGTGTCATTAATGACTGACCCTCATGTGGTTGGACACCCGTCAGACCTCCGTTCATCTTCAGACACAAATGAAGATATTTTAGTGTAAATCTGATGCTCTGAAAGGCCTCCATTAGCTCAACTTTACACTCTCAAGACCCTTAAAAGACACTAAAGACGTCGTTACAAAGTCCATCTCACTACAGCGGCTCTACAATAACTTTTGCTGCGTCCCAATTCGCATACTATCCGTACTAAATAGTATTCGAAAAAAGAATTAGTATGTCCCAAATCTTAGTATGTTGAAAAAAGTATTCCAAAGATTCCCGGATGGTTTACTATTTCCGGTCAGAATCCGAAGTGCAGATTGATGCGCACTCTAACGGCTGATATTGCCCACAACCCATTGCGAGATGGACGAGGATTCGATTAGAACTACAAACGCGGATAAAAAGTGTTTAAAAAACTACAAACATGAAGGTTACGCGAGTCTGACGGTTAAGTGGAGAGGATTAGATAAAGTGGTTTGAGTGAGCAATTATCAGTATTTAACCTGACGAAAATATATTTATTCAATATTATCCACATTATATTTCTCCTTCAGCAGCATTGAGAACTTTTGTAATGATACGTTTGACCATTAACTTTGCAAACACAAGAGAAGAGTCTCTGCATTAAAGACCCACGAAAGGCAGATCAACGAGGACTACATTTCTCTCCGATACGGTAGGAAATTAAATGTAAAGTGGGGGATTTGAACTGTGACGATGATTGACAGTTTAAGCGGTGACGGGACGCACGTAACAGAGTCCGTTAAAGATGACGAAGTAGTATGTCCCAAAGCTTGCATACTCTTCTGCTACACACTCAAAAGTATGTACTTTTTCTTCACAAAAAGAGTACATACTTTTAGGACGTAGTATAAGTAGGCGAATTGGGATGCAGCCTTTATGAAGAGACGAGAATAGTTTTTGTGCGCAAAAAAACCCTAAATAACGACTTATATAGTGATGACGATTTCAAAACACGGAATCATGAAGCTTCGAAGCGTTATGAATCAGTGAGTCGAATCATGATTCGGATCGCGTGTCAAACTGCTGAAATTTGGCGATTCAAACCGCTGATTCGACTCACTGATTCATAACGCTCTGAACCGCTGATTCGACTCACTGATTTATAACGCTCTGAGCCGCTGAATCGACTCACTGATTCATAACGCTCTGAACCGCTGAATCGACTCACTGATTCATAACGCTCTGAACCGCTGAATCGACTCACTGATTCATAACGCTCTGAACCGCTGAATCGACTCACTGATTCATAACGCTTCAAGCTTCATGAGGCCGTGTTTTGAAATCGGTCATCACTATATTAGTCGTTATTTAGGGTTTTTTGCGCACAAAAACTATTCTCGTCTCTTCATAAAGTTATTGTAGAGCCGCTGTAGTGAGATGGACTTTGTATCGACGTCTTTAGTGCCTTTTAAGGGTCTTGAGAGTGTAAAGTTGAGCCAATGGAGGCCTTTCAGAGCATCAGATTTACACTAAAATATCTTCATTTGTGTCTGAAGATGAACGGAGGTCTGACGGGTGTCCAACCACATGAGGCTCAGTCATTAATGACACAATTTACATTTTTGGGTGAACTAACCCTTTAACCCCCGGAGTCATATGGGGCACTTTTATGATGGATGGTTTTACTTTTTTGGGCTTCAAATTTTGGGCAGCTATTCACTGCCATTATAAAGCTTGGGAGAGCCTATTTAACTCTAATTGTATTCGTCTGAAAGAACAATGTCATATACACCTAAGATGACTTGAGAATGAGTAAATTATGGGATCATTTTCATTTTTGGGTGAACTATCCCTTTAAATATAGCCAATTTAAGTTTGGAAACAATATTATTTATAATGTCACCCTTACTATTTATCTAACAGTTTTTAATGTTTTTCATACATTAAAAAAATTACAGTTTTTCTCAGTCGCTTTGGTACATTTCTCGAATCATCCTCGACATTTGCAAAACAGTAAGTGCATTTCTCAAAACAATTCGTACAAATAGCAAAACACCATGGATGACCTGCAAAAGCCAGTCTCTTGCTCAAAATCCTCAGTTCATCTCTCAGAAGTAAATATCTGTGTCAATGAACATGTCAGTGCCGTCAGAATGACCAGTCCTTGTGTCATTGTGTACGGATAAGACAGTCAAATTGCTTAGTCATAATATTGTCAATATAACTGTTCTCTGGAGGGATGTTCTGATGTAAATATGGCTAAAGTTTTGATGACAGTTATTGTAAATTGTAGGTTACACCTCAGTGTATGTGGGAGTTTGAATGCAAGAGACTGGACAAGATTCACATTTATGCTTTTACTGTTTGTACTGTAATTTGTTGACAGACCATATCATTGCGATACAGAAAGGAAAAGACAGCACTGCATAGCACAAAGAGGAAAAACCCCAGAAAAACAAAAGTAGAAATGTGAACGTCTAACGGAAATGTATAGAAATATGCTTGACATTTTATGACAACTTGTTCAACCATTTTGCATGTAAAGACTTCTGCTATGAACTAATGCCTAAATGTTGTGGGGGTGAGACTATTCAACAGAGACACATTATAATACATCCTGATCAACATGACATAAGCAGCTGATAATGTAGGAAACAGCAGAGAATTGCACATAATCACTTGCATGGATGTACACAAGCATTTGCAACTTGTTCAAAGAAATGAGAAACTGCGTGACACATGATGTGAAGATTGAACAGGTCGCTTTGAGAATTTCAATTCTGATCTGAGAAATGTACCAAAGCGACTGAGAAAAACTGTAAATGCTGTTGATCTGCAGGCTCAGTTTGACTGGTTCTGTCTGTCCTCCAGCGCCCCCTACAGGACAGCATCTGTCTGTGTGAACCTTCACTCACCCTCAGGACTCTCCTGTGTCACTTTTTCTTCTGTGGAAAACAGAAGCAGACGTTGAGCAGAATGAATGTCACTGCGCTGTGAAAACTAATAATGACTAATGACTGTCAATCAAAGAGGATAAAAAACACTCCATCAAACAGTTCATGTCCAAATCTCCTGAAGTCAAACAGCTGAAATATGGACAAACAACAACAAATAAATAAATAAATAAATAGATGATAGATAGATAGATAGATAGATAGATAGATAGATAGATAGATAGATAGATAGATAGATAGATAGATAGATAGATAGATAGATAGATAGATAGATAGATAGATAGATAGATAGATAGATAGATAGATAGATAGATAGATAGATAGATAGATAGATAGATAGATAGATAGATAGAATGACAGAAGGATAGATAGATAGATAGATAGATAGATAGATAGATAGATAGATAGATAGATAGATAGATAGATAGATAGATAGATAGATAGATAGATAGATAGATAGATAGATAGATAGATAGAATGACAGAAGGATAGATAGATAGATAGATAGATAGATAGATAGATAGATAGATAGATAGAATGATAGATAGATAGATAGATAGATAGATAGATAGATAGATAGATAGATAGATAGATAGATAGATAGATAGATAGATAGATAGATAGATAGATAGATAGATAGATAGATAGATAGAATGACAGAAGGATAGATAGATAGATAGATAGATAGATAGATAGATAGATAGATAGATAGATAGATAGATAGATAGATAGATAGATAGATAGATAGATAGATAGATAGATAGATAGATAGATAGATAGATAGATAGATAGAATGACAGAAGGATAGATAGATAGATAGATAGATAGATAGATAGATAGATAGATAGATAGATAGATAGATAGATAGATAGATAGATAGATAGATAGATAGATAGATAGATAGATAGATAGATAGATAGATAGATAGATAGATAGATAGATAGATAGATAGATAGATAGATAGAAGGATAGATAGATAGATAGATAGATAGATAGATAGATAGATAGATAGATAGATAGATAGATAGATAGATAGATAGATAGATAGATAGATAGAATGACAGAAGGATAGATAGATAGATAGATAGATAGATAGATAGATAGATAGATAGATAGATAGATAGATAGATAGATAGATAGATAGATAGATAGATAGATAGATAGATAGATAGAAGGATAGATAGATAGATAGATAGATAGATAGATAGATAGATAGATAGATAGATAGATAGATAGATAGATAGATAGATAGATAGATAGATAGATAGATAGATAGATAGATAGAAGGATAGATAGATAGATAGATAGATAGATAGATAGATAGATAGATAGATAGATAGATAGATAGATAGATAGATAGATAGATAGATAGATAGATAGATAGATAGATAGATAGATAGAATGACAGAAGGATAGATAGATAGATAGATAGATAGATAGATAGATAGATAGATAGATAGATAGATAGATAGATAGATAGATAGATAGATAGATAGATAGATAGATAGATAGATAGATAGATAGATAGAAGGATAGATAGATAGATAGATAGATAGATAGATAGATAGATAGATAGATAGATAGATAGATAGATAGATAGATAGATAGATAGATAGATAGATAGATAGATAGATAGATAGATAGATAGAAGGATAGATAGATAGATAGATAGATAGATAGATAGATAGATAGATAGATAGATAGATAGATAGATAGATAGATAGATAGATAGATAGATAGATAGATAGATAGAATGACAGAAGGATAGATAGATAGATAGATAGATAGATAGATAGATAGATAGATAGATAGATAGATAGATAGATAGATAGATAGATAGATAGATAGATAGATAGATAGATAGATAGATAGATAGATAGATAGATAGATAGAATGACAGAAGGATAGATAGATAGATAGATAGATAGATAGATAGATAGATAGATAGATAGATAGATAGATAGATAGATAGATAGATAGATAGATAGATAGATAGATAGATAGATAGATAGATAGATAGATAGAATGACAGAAGGATAGATAGAATGACAGAAGGATAGATAGAATGACAGAAGGATAGATAGATAGATAGATAGATAGATAGATAGATAGATAGATAGATAGATAGATAGATAGATAGATAGATAGATAGATAGATAGAATGACAGAAGGATAGATAGATAGATAGATAGATAGATAGATAGATAGATAGATAGATAGATAGATAGATAGATAGATAGATAGATAGATAGATAGATAGATAGATAGATAGATAGATAGATAGATAGATAGATAGATAGATAGATAGATAGATAGATAGAATGACAGAAGGATAGATAGATAGATAGATAGATAGATAGATAGATAGATAGATAGATAGATAGATAGATAGATAGATAGATAGATAGATAGATAGATAGAATGACAGAAGGAGAGATAGAATGATAGATGGATAGAACGACAGAAAATATAGATAGATAGATAGACAGACAGACAGACAGACAGACAGACAGACAGATAGATAGATAGATAGATAGATAGATAGATAGATAGATAGATAGATAGATAGATAGATAGATAGATAGATAGATAGATAGATAGATAGATAGATAGATAGATAGATAGATAGATAGATAGATAGATAGATAGATAGATAGATAGAACGACAGAAAATATAGATAGATAGATAGATAGATAGATAGATAGATAGATAGATAGATAGATAGATAGATAGACAGACAGACAGACAGACAGACAGACAGACAGACAGACAGACAGACAGACAGACGGATGGATGGATAGATTGAAAATAAAGTAACAGAAAATAGAGGGATAGATGTATGAGTTTGCTGTTGTTTGGATGTTTCTGACGGTGATCTGTTCATCCCAGGAAATAATGATATATTCTGTGATCTGTTCATCCCAGGGAAGAATGATATATTCTGTGATCTGTTCATCCCAGGGAAGAATTATATATTCTGTGATCTGTTCATCCCAGGGAAGAATGATATATTCTGTGATCTGTTCATCCCAGGGAAGAATGATATATTCTGTGATCTGTTCATCCCAGGGAAGAATGATATATTCTGTGATCTGTTCATCCCAGGGAAGAATGATATATTCTGTGATCTGTTCATCCCAGGGAAGAATGATATATTCTGTGATCTGTTCATCCCAGGGAAGAATGATATATTCGGCGAGCCCATAAACCTGTATGCGCGGCCGGGGAAGTCCAGTGCAGATGTGCGCGCGCTGACCTACTGCGACCTCCACAAGATCCACAGGGAGGATGTGCTGGAGGTGCTGGACATGTACCCCGAGTTCTCCGACTACTTCTGGAGCAACCTGGAGATCACCTTTAACCTCAGAGACGTGAGTCACGCCATAGATGTACATAATAAAGGCTAGATTTCTCGTCCGCGCTGCTGGCCAATGGAGGTCGACGTCTGCACCTGGCGGCCATCTTGTCACAGTCAGCTCGCTCACTCATTGTGTTTTAATGGTGTGTGTACTTTTTAAATAACCATAACTTGCTCAATTTTCTACAGATTTTCAAACTGTTTGGTTTGTTATAAACGTCAGAGATGTAGTTATGACACTGCATACTTATGAAAAATTATTCATTATTTGTTCAAGCATCCATAATTATAGCCATGTTAATAACGTTTGTAAGAAACCAAACCATTTGTAAATCCGTCCAGATTTCAGCGAGAGAAGAGTATTTGTGTTCAGATCACTCGCCTTACATCAGGTACAAGATGGCCGCCAGAAAGCTGGCCTGTGACAAGATGGCCGCCAGAAAGCTGGCCTGTGACAAGATGGCCGCCAGAAAGCTGGCCTGTGACAAGATGGCCGCCAGAAAGCTGGCCTGTGACAAGATGGCCGCCGGTAATGACGTTAGAGAATCCGCAATAAGACATCTAGCCTTTATTATGGATATCTATGAGTCACACATAACAAACATCCGCTATTAGCCAACCACAGAGCGGTTCTTCATCAGAGTGTGTGTGTGTGTGTGTGTGTGTGTGTGTGTGTGTGTGTGTGTGTGTGTGTGTTTTCGCCCATAGACGAACATGATTCCCGGCTCGCCCAGTAGTGATGACTCCGATTGCGTCGGCTTCAACAAACTGAGGAGGCGGAAACTTTCATTTCGACGACGAACAGAAAAAGGTATTTCTGATCATTTGTGTTAGAAACACACCAATACACTGATCAGGCATAACATTATGACCAGGTGAAGTGAGTAACACTGTTGATCTGTTAGTGGGTGGGATATATTAGGCAGCAAGTGAACATCCTCAGAGTTGATGTGTTAGAAGCAGGAAAAATGGGCAAGCGTGAGGATTTGAGCGAGTTTGGGCCAAATTGTGATGGGATGAGCTGAACAAACAAGTCCGATCCGTGGAGGCCCCACCTCGCAACTTACAGGACTTAAAGGATCTGCTGCTAACATCTTAGTGCCAGATACCACAGCACAACTTCTAGAGGAGTCCATGCCTCGACCGGTCAGGGCCAACACAATGTTAGCATAATGGTCATAATGTTATGCCTGATCGTTGTATGTACACAAATATTAGACTTTTTTGCATATTCCGTATTCTGTGTTTATTTCTCCAGATGATGCAGATGCCGGAGAGATCAAGAAGAGTCAGAAACTCGTTCGGAGAGGCAGGAAACCAGCAGCCAGTCAGAAGAGCGAACTCAAAGCGGGATGGGAGGAGCCTCGGAACTCTGTGTCCTCTCCCTCCAGTGGCGATGAGGGGGAGGAGCCTGTGCACTCAGAGGGGGAGGAGCCTGTGCACTCCTGCCCCACAGCACTCATGGACGGCCCTGAGGGAGAGGGCGATCCCAAAACAGGGAACACGTGTAACGCCCTATCAGGTAACTGTAAAAGCCATTATATTTCACCGCTCTACTGTATACGGCAGTGCTTCAGTAATGTGTGTGTGTGTGTGTGTCTCAGGTGCTTTCTCAGGTGTGACTAATATCTTCAGTTTTTGGGGTGAGGGTCGGGGGAGGCAGTATCAGGAGCTGCCCCGCTGCAATCTCCCACCTCCCCATCCCAGCACTCCCATGAGGAGCATCAGCCGGACGCAGCGCAGTCAGATGGAGAGCCGGCTGGAGCTGCTGCAGAAACAGCTCAACAGGTCTCGCCTAACCCAACACTAACACTAACCCAACACTAACACTAACCCAACCCCACCCCAACACTAACACTAACCCAACACTAACCCACCCCAACACTAACCCAACCCTAACACTAACCCAACACTAACCCACCCCAACACTAACACTAACCCAACCCCACCCCAACACTAACCCAACCCTAACACTAACCCAACCCAACACTAACACAACCCAACACTAACCCAACACTAACACTAACCCAACCCCACCCCAACACTAACACTAACCCAACACTAGCACTAACCCAACACTAACCCAACACTAACACTAACCCAACCCCACCCCAACACTAACACTAACCCAACACTAGCACTAACCCAACACTAACACTAACCCAACCCCACCCCAACACTAACACTAACCCAACACTAGCACTAACCCAACACTAACACTAACCCAACCCCACCCCAACCCTAACACTAACCCAACACTAACACTAACCCAACCCCACCCCAACACTAACCCAACCCCAACACTAACCCAACACTAACCCAACGCTAACCCACCCCAACACTAACCCAACACTAACCCACCCCAACACTAACCCAACACTAACACACCCCAACACTAACCCAACCCAACACTAACACAAACCCAACCCTAACCCAACACTAACCCACCCCAACGCTAACCCAAAACTAACCCACCCCAACACTAACCCAAGACTAACACAAAACCAACACTAACCCAACACTAACCCACCCCAACACTAACCCTAACCCAACACTAACCCACCCCAACACTAACCCAACACTAACCCACCCCAACACTAACCCACCCCAACACTAACACAAACCCAACCCTAACCCTAACCCAACACTAACCCTAACCCAACACTAACCCACCCCAACACTAACCCAAAACTAACCCACCCCAACACTAACCCAAGACTAACACAAAACCAACACTAACCCAACACTAACCCACCCCAACACTAACCCTAACCCAACACTAACCCACCCCAACACTAACCCAACACTAACCCACCCCAACACTAACACAAACCCAACCCTAACCCTAACCCAACACTAACACTAACCCAACACTAACCCACCCCAACACTAACACAAACCCAACCCTAACCCAACACTAACCCACCCCAACACTAACCCAACCCAACTCTAACACAAACCCAACCCTAACCCAACACTAACACAAAACCAACCCTAACCCAACACTAACCCACCCCAACACTAACCCAACCCAACACTAACACAAACCCAACCCCACCCCAACACTAACCCAACACTAACCCACCCCAACACTAACCCAACCCAACTCTAACACAAACCCAACACTAACCCACCCCAACGCTAACCCAACACTAATCCACCCCAACACTAACCCAAGACTAACACAAACCCAACACTAACCCAACACTAACCCACCCCAACACTAACCCAACACTAACCCACCCCAACACTAACCCACCCCAACACTAACCCAACCCAACACTAACACAAACCCAACCCTAACCCAACACTAACCCTAACCCAACACTAACACTAACCCAACACTAACCCACCCCAACACTAACACAAACCCAACCCTAACCCAACACTAACCCACCCCAACACTAACCCAACCCAACTCTAACACAAACCCAACCCTAACCCAACACTAACCCACCCCAACACTAACCCTAACCCAACACTAACACAAAACCAACCCTAACCCAACACTAACCCACCCCAACACTAACCCAACCCAACACTAACACAAACCCAACCCCACCCCAACACTAACCCAACACTAACCCACCCCAACACTAACCCAACCCAACTCTAACACAAACCCAACACTAACACAAACCCAACCCTAACCCAACACTAACCCACCCCAACACTAACCCAACACTAACCCAACCCAACTCTAACACAAACCCAACCCTAACCCAACACTAACACAAACCCAACCCTAACCCAACACTAACCCACCCCAACACTAACACTAACCCAACACTAACAAAAACCCAACCCTAACCCAACACTAACCCAACACTAACACTAACCCACACTAACCCAACACTAACACTAACCCAACACTAACACTAACTCAACCCTAATCCAACACTAACCCAACACTAACCCAACCCTAATCCAACACTAACCCAACACTAACACTAACTCAACCCTAATCCAACACTAACCCAACCCTAATCCAACACTAACCCACCCCAACACTAACCCAACACGAACCCACACTAACACTAACCCAACACTAACACTAACTCAACCCTAATCCAACACTAACTCAACCCTAATCCAACACTAACCCACCCCAACACTAACCCAACACGAACCCACACTAACACTTACCCAACACTAACACTAACCCTAAACCAACACTAACCCTAACCCAACACTAACCAAACAATAACACAACCCTAACCCAACAATAATCCAACCCTAACCCAACACTACACAGATGCTGATGATAAATACTACATTGTTTATGTGTTTAGAGATTCAGATACTCTTTGAATGTATTAGCAGCTCAACAGCGCCGCCTGTATGTATTGTATTGTATTGTATTGTATTGAATTGCATTTCTGAATCCCCTGTGTGTGTGTGTGTGTGTGTGTGTGTGTGTGTGTGTGTGTGCAGGCTGGAGAGCCGCATGTCCACAGATATCGGTGCGATCATGCAGCTGCTGCAGAGGCAGATGATGTTGGTTCCTCCTGCGTACAGCACCGTTTCCTCCCCACCGCAGGCGGCCATGATCCCAGAGAGACTCGTGCAGCCGGTCACACCCCTGGACTCAGAAACACTGCCCTCTCTCACACAGGTGACACACACTGCCCTCTCACTCACAGGTGACACACACTGCCCTCTCACTCACAGGTGACACACACTGCCCTCTCACTCACAGGTGACACACACTGCCCTCTCACTCACAGGTCACACACACTGCCCTCTCTCACACAGGTGACACACACTGCCCTCTCTCACTCACAGGTGACACACACTGCCCTCTCTCACTCACAGGTGACACACACTGCCCTCTCTCACACAGGTGACACACACTGCCCTCTCTCACACAGGTGACACACACTGCCCTCTCACTCACAGGTGACACACACTGCCCTCTCACTCACAGGTGACACACACTGCCCTCTCTCACACAGGTGACACACACTGCCCTCTCTCACTCACAGGTGACACACACTGCCCTCTCTCTCTCACAGGTGACACACACTGCCCTCTCTCACACAGGTGACACACACTGCCCTCTCACTCACAGGTGACACACACTGCCCTCTCTCACACAGGTGACACACACTGCCCTCTCTCACTCACAGGTGACACACACTGCCCTCTCTCACACAGGTGACACACACTGCCCTCTCACTCACAGGTGACACACACTGCCCTCTCACTCACAGGTGACACACACTGCCCTCTCACTCACAGGTGACACACACTGCCCTCTCTCACACAGGTGACACACACTGCCCTCTCTCACACAGGTGACACACACTGCCCTCTCTCACACAGGTGACACACACTGCCCTCTCTCTCACAGGTGACACACACTGCCCTCTCTCACACAGGAGACACACACTGCCCTCTCTCACAGGTGACACACACTGCCCTCTCTCTCACAGGTGACACACACTGCCCTCTCTCTCACAGGTGACACACACTGCCCTCTCTCACACAGGTGACACACACTGCCCTCTCTCTCACAGGTGACACACACTGCCCTCTCTCACACAGGTGACACACACTGCCCTCTCTCACACAGGTGACACACACTGCCCTCTCTCACACAGGTGACACACACTGCCCTCTCTCACAGGTGACACACACTGCCCTCTCTCTCACAGGTGACACACACTGCCCTCTCTCTCACAGGTGACACACACTGCCCTCTCTCACACAGGTGACACACACTGCCCTCTCTCACAGGTGACACACACTGCCCTCTCACACAGGTGACACACACTGCCCTCTCTCTCACAGGTGACACACACTGCCCTCTCTCACACAGGTGACACACACTGCCCTCTCTCACAGGTGACACACACTGCCCTCTCTCTCACAGGTGACACACACTGCCCTCTCTCTCACAGGTGACACACACTGCCCTCTCTCTCACAGGTGACACACACTGCCCTCTCTCACACAGGTGACACACACTGCCCTCTCTCACAGGTGACACACACTGCCCTCTCTCTCACAGGTGACACACACTGCCCTCTCTCTCACAGGTGACACACACTGCCCTCTCTCACACAGGTGACACACACTGCCCTCTCTCACACAGGTGACACACACTGCCCTCTCTCTCACAGGTGACACACACTGCCCTCTCTCTCACAGGTGACACACACTGCCCTCTCTCTCACAGGTGACACACACTGCCCTCTCTCTCACAGGTGACACACACTGCCCTCTCTCACACAGGTGACACACATTGCCCTCTCTCTCACAGGTGACACACACTGCCCTCTCTCTCACAGGTGACACACACTGCCCTCTCTCTCACAGGTGACACACACTGCCCTCTCTCTCACAGGTGACACACACTGCCCTCTCTCACAGGAGACACACACTGCCCTCTCTCACACAGGTGACACACACTGCCCTCTCTCTCACAGGTGACACACACTGCCCTCTCTCACAGGAGACACACACTGCCCTCTCTCTCACAGGTGACACACACTGCCCTCTCTCTCACAGGTGACACACACTGCCCTCTCACTCACAGGTGACACACACTGCCCTCTCTCACACAGGTGACACACACTGCCCTCTCTCTCACAGGTGACACACACTGCCCTCTCTCACAGGAGACACACACTGCCCTCTCTCTCACAGGTGACACACACTGCCCTCTCTCTCACAGGAGACACACACTGCCCTCTCTCACACAGGTGACACACACTGCCCTCTCTCTCACAGGAGACACACACTGCCCTCTCTCTCACAGGTGACACACACTGCCCTCTCTCACAGGTGACACACACTGCCCTCTCTTACACAGGTGACACACACTGCCCTCTCTTACACAGGTGACACACACTGCCCTCTCTCACACAGGTGACACACACTGCCCTCTCTTACACAGGTGACACACACTGCCCTCTCTCACAGGAGACACACACTGCCCTCTCTCACAGGTGACACACACTGCCCTCTCTCTCACAGGTGACACACACTGCCCTCTCTCACACAGGTGACACACACTGCCCTCTCTCACAGGTGACACACACTGCCCTCTCTCACACAGGTGACACACACTGCCCTCTCTCTCACAGGTGACACACACTGCCCTCTCTCTCACAGGTGACACACACTGCCCTCTCTCACACAGGTGACACACACTGCCCTCTCTCTCACAGGTGACACACACTGCCCTCTCTCTCACAGGTGACACACACTGCCCTCTCTCTCACAGGTGACACACACTGCCCTCTCTCACAGGAGACACACACTGCCCTCTCTCTCACAGGTGACACACACTGCCCTCTCTCACACAGGTGACACACACTGCCCTCTCTCACACAGGTGACACACACTGCCCTCTCTCTCACAGGAGACACACACTGCCCTCTCTCTCACAGGTGACACACACTGCCCTCTCTCACACAGGTGACACACACTGCCCTCTCTCTCACAGGTGACACACACTGCCCTCTCTCTCACAGGTGACACACACTGCCCTCTCTCTCACAGGTGACACACACTGCCCTCTCTCACACAGGTGACACACACTGCCCTCTCTCTCACAGGTGACACACACTGCCCTCTCTCACACAGGTGACACACACTGCCCTCTCTCACACAGGTGACACACACTGCCCTCTCTCTCACAGGTGACACACACTGCCCTCTCTCACAGGTGACACACACTGCCCTCTCTCTCACAGGTGACACACACTGCCCTCTGTCTCACAGGTGACACACACTGCCCTCTCTCACACAGGTGACACACACTGCCCTCTCACTCACAGGTGACACACACTGCCCTCTCTCACACAGGTGACACACACTGCCCTCTCTCTCACAGGTGACACACACTGCCCTCTGTCTCACAGGTGACACACACTGCCCTCTCTCACACAGGTGACACACACTGCCCTCTGTCTCACAGGTGACACACACTGCCCTCTCTCACACAGGTGACACACACTGCCCTCTCTCTCACAGGTGACACACACTGCCCTCTCTCACACAGGTGACACACACTGCCCTCTCTCTCACAGGTGACACACACTGCCCTCTCTCTCACAGGTGACACACACTGCCCTCTCTCTCACAGGTGACACACACTGCCCTCTCTCACACAGGAGACACACACTGCCCTCTCTCTCACAGGTGACACACACTGCCCTCTCTCACACAGGTGACACACACTGCCCTCTCTCACACAGGTGACACACACTGCCCTCTCTCACAGGAGACACACACTGCCCTCTCTCTCACAGGTGACACACACTGCCCTCTCTCACACAGGTGACACACACTGCCCTCTCTCACAGGTGACACACACTGCCCTCTCTCTCACAGGTGACACACACTGCCCTCTCTCACACAGGTGACACACACTGCCCTCTCTCACACAGGTGACACACACTGCCCTCTCACTCACAGGTGACACACACTGCCCTCTCTCACACAGGTGACACACACTGCCCTCTCTCTCACAGGTGACACACACTGCCCTCTCACTCACAGGTGACACACACTGCCCTCTCTCTCACAGGTGACACACACTGCCCTCTCTCACACAGGTGACACACACTGCCCTCTCTCACACAGGTGACACACACTGCCCTCTCACTCACAGGTGACACACACTGCCCTCTCTCACACAGGTGACACACACTGCCCTCTCACTCACAGGTGACACACACTGCCCTCTCTCACACAGGTGACACACACTGCCCTCTCACTCACAGGTGACACACACTGCCCTCTCTCACACAGGTGACACACACTGCCCTCTCTCTCACAGGTGACACACACTGCCCTCTCTCACACAGGTGACACACACTGCCCTCTCTCTCACAGGTGACACACACTGCCCTCTCTCACACAGGTGACACACACTGCCCTCTCTCTCACAGGTGACACACACTGCCCTCTCTCACACAGGTGACACACACTGCCCTCTCTCACACAGGTGACACACACTGCCCTCTCTCACACAGGTGACACACACTGCCCTCTCTCACACAGGTGACACACACTGCCCTCTCTCTCACAGGTGACACACACTGCCCTCTCTCTCACAGGTGACACACACTGCCCTCTCTCACACAGGTGACACACACTGCCCTCTCTCACACAGGTGACACACACTGCCCTCTCTCACACAGGTGACACACACTGCCCTCTCTCACACAGGTGACACACACTGCCCTCTCTCTCACAGGTGACACACACTGCCCTCTCTCACACAGGTGACACACACTGCCCTCTCTCTCACAGGTGACACACACTGCCCTCTCTCTCACAGGTGACACACACTGCCCTCTCTCTCACAGGTGACACACACTGCCCTCTCTCACACAGGAGACACACACTGCCCTCTCTCTCACAGGTGACACACACTGCCCTCTCTCACACAGGTGACACACACTGCCCTCTCTCACACAGGTGACACACACTGCCCTCTCT
Source organism: Gobio gobio (assembly GCF_949357685.1). Classification (NCBI taxonomy): domain Eukaryota; kingdom Metazoa; phylum Chordata; class Actinopteri; order Cypriniformes; family Gobionidae; genus Gobio; species Gobio gobio. Next base: position 43,319,350 of record NC_137119.1, on the reverse strand, counting down.
CACAGGAGACACACACTGCCCTCTCTCTCACAGGTGACACACACTGCCCTCTCTCACACAGGTGACACACACTGCCCTCTCTCACAGGTGACACACACTGCCCTCTCTCTCACAGGTGACACACACTGCCCTCTCTCACACAGGTGACACACACTGCCCTCTCTCACACAGGTGACACACACTGCCCTCTCACTCACAGGTGACACACACTGCCCTCTCTCACACAGGTGACACACACTGCCCTCTCTCTCACAGGTGACACACACTGCCCTCTCACTCACAGGTGACACACACTGCCCTCTCTCTCACAGGTGACACACACTGCCCTCTCTCACACAGGTGACACACACTGCCCTCTCTCACACAGGTGACACACACTGCCCTCTCACTCACAGGTGACACACACTGCCCTCTCTCACACAGGTGACACACACTGCCCTCTCACTCACAGGTGACACACACTGCCCTCTCTCACACAGGTGACACACACTGCCCTCTCACTCACAGGTGACACACACTGCCCTCTCTCACACAGGTGACACACACTGCCCTCTCTCTCACAGGTGACACACACTGCCCTCTCTCACACAGGTGACACACACTGCCCTCTCTCTCACAGGTGACACACACTGCCCTCTCTCACACAGGTGACACACACTGCCCTCTCTCTCACAGGTGACACACACTGCCCTCTCTCACACAGGTGACACACACTGCCCTCTCTCACACAGGTGACACACACTGCCCTCTCTCACACAGGTGACACACACTGCCCTCTCTCACACAGGTGACACACACTGCCCTCTCTCTCACAGGTGACACACACTGCCCTCTCTCTCACAGGTGACACACACTGCCCTCTCTCACACAGGTGACACACACTGCCCTCTCTCACACAGGTGACACACACTGCCCTCTCTCACACAGGTGACACACACTGCCCTCTCTCACACAGGTGACACACACTGCCCTCTCTCTCACAGGTGACACACACTGCCCTCTCTCACACAGGTGACACACACTGCCCTCTCTCTCACAGGTGACACACACTGCCCTCTCTCTCACAGGTGACACACACTGCCCTCTCTCTCACAGGTGACACACACTGCCCTCTCTCTCACAGGTGACACACACTGCCCTCTCTCTCACAGGTGACACACACTGCCCTCTCTCTCACAGGTGACACACACTGCCCTCTCTCTCACAGGTGACACACACTGCCCTCTCTCACAGGTGACACACACTGCCCTCTCTCTCACAGGTGACACACACTGCCCTCTCTCTCACAGGTGACACACACTGCCCTCTCTCACACAGGTGACACACACTGCCCTCTCTCTCACAGGTGACACACACTGCCCTCTCTCTCACAGGTGACACACACTACCCTCTCTCACACAGGTGACACACACTGCCCTCTCTCACACAGGTGACACACACTGCCCTCTCTCTCACAGGTGACACACACTGCCCTCTCTCTCACAGGTGACACACACTGCCCTCTCTCACACAGGTGACACACACTGCCCTCTCTCACACAGGTGACACACACTGCCCTCTCTCACACAGGAGACACACACTGCCCTCTCTCACACAGGTGACACACACTGCCCTCTCTTACACAGGTGACACACACTGCCCTCTCTCTCACAGGTGACACACACTGCCCTCTCTCTCACAGGTGACACACACTGCCCTCTCTCTCACAGGTGACACACACTGCCCTCTCTCACACAGGTGACACACACTGCCCTCTCTCACACAGGTGACACACACTGCCCTCTCTCACACAGGAGACACACACTGCCCTCTCTCACACAGGAGACACACACTGCCCTCTCTCACACAGGTGACACACACTGCCCTCTCTCACACAGGAGACACACACTGCCCTCTCTCTCACAGGTGACACACACTGCCCTCTCTCACACAGGTGACACACACTGCCCTCTCTCACACAGGTGACACACACTGCCCTCTCTCACACAGGTGACACACACTGCCCTCTCTCTCACAGGTGACACACACTGCCCTCTCTCTCACAGGTGACACACACTGCCCTCTCTCACACAGGTGACACACACTGCCCTCTCTCACACAGGTGACACACACTGCCCTCTCTCACACAGGTGACACACACTGCCCTCTCTCACACAGGTGACACACACTGCCCTCTCTCTCACAGGTGACACACACTGCCCTCTCTCACACAGGTGACACACACTGCCCTCTCTCTCACAGGTGACACACACTGCCCTCTCTCACACAGGTGACACACACTGCCCTCTCTCTCACAGGTGACACACACTGCCCTCTCTCACACAGGTGACACACACTGCCCTCTCTCACACAGGTGACACACACTGCCCTCTCTCACACAGGTGACACACACTGCCCTCTCTCTCACAGGTGACACACACTGCCCTCTCTCTCACAGGTGACACACACTGCCCTCTCTCACACAGGTGACACACACTGCCCTCTCTCTCACAGGTGACACACACTGCCCTCTCTCACACAGGTGACACACACTGCCCTCTCTCTCACAGGTGACACACACTGCCCTCTCTCTCACAGGTGACACACACTGCCCTCTCTCTCACAGGTGACACACACTGCCCTCTCTCACACAGGTGACACACACTGCCCTCTCTCACACAGGTGACACACACTGCCCTCTCTCTCACAGGTGACACACACTGCCCTCTCTCACACAGGTGACACACACTGCCCTCTCTCACAGGTGACACACACTGCCCTCTCTTTCACAGGTGACACACACTGCCCTCTCTCACAGGTGACACACACTGCCCTCTCTTTCACAGGTGACACACACTGCCCTCTCTCTCACAGGTGACACACACTGCCCTCTCTCACACAGGTGACACACACTGCCCTCTCTCACACAGGTGACACACACTGCCCTCTCTTACACAGGTGACACACACTGCCCTCTCTCACACAGGTGACACACACTGCCCTCTCTCACACAGGTGACACACACTGCCCTCTCTTACACAGGTGACACACACTGCCCTCTCTCACACAGGTGACACACACTGCCCTCTCTCACACAGGTGACACACACTGCCCTCTCTCTCACAGGTGACACACACTGCCCTCTCTCTCACAGGTGACACACACTGCCCTCTCTCACACAGGTGACACACACTGCCCTCTCTCACAGGAGACACACACTGCCCTCTCTCTCACAGGTGACACACACTGCCCTCTCTCACACAGGAGACACACACTGCCCTCTCTCTCACAGGTGACACACACTGCCCTCTCTCACACAGGTGACACACACTGCCCTCTCTCACACAGGTGACACACACTGCCCTCTCTCTCACAGGTGACACACACTGCCCTCTCTCTCACAGGTGACACACACTGCCCTCTCTCACACAGGTGACACACACTGCCCTCTCTCACACAGGTGACACACACTGCCCTCTCTCACACAGGTGACACACACTGCCCTCTCTCACACAGGTGACACACACTGCCCTCTCTCACACAGGAGACACACACTGCCCTCTCTCACACAGGTGACACACACTGCCCTCTCTCACACAGGTGACACACACTGCCCTCTCTCACACAGGTGACACACACTGCCCTCTCTCACACAGGTGACACACACTGCCCTCTCTCACACAGGAGACACACACTGCCCTCTCTCTCACAGGTGACACACACTGCCCTCTCACTCACAGGTGACACACACTGCCCTCTCTCACACAGGTGACACACACTGCCCTCTCTCACAGGAGACACACACTGCCCTCTCTCTCACAGGTGACACACACTGCCCTCTCTCTCACAGGTGACACACACTGCCCTCTCTCACACAGGTGACACACACTGCCCTCTCTCTCACAGGTGACACACACTGCCCTCTCTCTCACAGGTGACACACACTGCCCTCTCTCACACAGGTGACACACACTGCCCTCTCTCACACAGGTGACACACACTGCCCTCTCTCACACAGGTGACACACACTGCCCTCTCTCTCACAGGTGACACACACTGCCCTCTCTCACACAGGTGACACACACTGCCCTCTCTCTCACAGGTGACACACACTGCCCTCTCTCTCACAGGTGACACACACTGCCCTCTCTCACACAGGTGACACACACTGCCCTGTCTCACACAGGTGACACACACTGCCCTCTCTCACACAGGTGACACACACTGCCCTCTCTCACACAGGAGACACACACTGCCCTCTCTCACACAGGTGACACACACTGCCCTCTCTCTCACAGGTGACACACACTGCCCTCTCTCACACAGGAGACACACACTGCCCTCTCTCACACAGGTGACACACACTGCCCTCTCTCTCACAGGTGACACACACTGCCCTCTCTCTCACAGGTGACACACACTGCCCTCTCTCACACAGGTGACACACACTGCCCTCTCTCTCACAGGTGACACACACTGCCCTCTCTCACAGGTGACACACACTGCCCTCTCTTACACAGGTGACACACACTGCCCTCTCTCACACAGGTGACACACACTGCCCTCTCTCACACAGGTGACACACACTGCCCTCTCTCACACAGGTGACACACACTGCCCTCTCTCTCACAGGTGACACACACTGCCCTCTCTCTCACAGGTGACACACACTGCCCTCTCACTCACAGGTGACACACACTGCCCTCTCTCACAGGTGACACACACTGCCCTCTCACACAGGTGACACACACTGCCCTCTCTCTCACAGGTGACACACACTGCCCTCTCTCACACAGGTGACACACACTGCCCTCTCTCACAGGTGACACACACTGCCCTCTCTCACACAGGTGACACACACTGCCCTCTCTCACACAGGTGACACACACTGCCCTCTCTCTCACAGGTGACACACACTGCCCTCTCTCACACAGGTGACACACACTGCCCTCTCTCTCACAGGTGACACACACTGCCCTCTCTCTCACAGGTCACACACACTGCCCTCTCTCACACAGGTGACACACACTGCCCTCTCTCTCACAGGTCACACACACTGCCCTCTCTCACACAGGTGACACACACTGCCCTCTCTCACACAGGTGACACACACTGCCCTCTCTCTCACAGGTGACACACACTGCCCTCTCTCTCACAGGTCACACACACTGCCCTCTCACTCACAGGTGACACACACTGCCCTCTCTCACACAGGTGACACACACTGCCCTCTCTCTCACAGGTGACACACACTGCCCTCTCTCACAGGTGACACACACTGCCCTCTCTCACACAGGTGACACACACTGCCCTCTCTCTCACAGGTGACACACACTGCCCTCTCTCACACAGGTGACACACACTGCCCTCTCTCTCACAGGTGACACACACTGCCCTCTCTCACACAGGTGACACACACTGCCCTCTCTCACACAGGTGACACACACTGCCCTCTCTCTCACAGGTGACACACACTGCCCTCTCTCACAGGTGACACACACTGCCCTCTCTCACACAGGTGACACACACTGCCCTCTCTCTCACAGGTGACACACACTGCCCTCTCTCTCACAGGTGACACACACTGCCCTCTCTCTCACAGGTGACACACACTGCCCTCTCTCACACAGGTGACACACACTGCCCTCTCTCTCACAGGTGACACACACTGCCCTCTCTCTCACAGGTGACACACACTGCCCTCTCTCTCACAGGTGACACACACTGCCCTCTCTCTCACAGGTGACATACACTGCCCTCTCTCTCACAGGTGACACACACTGCCCTCTCTCACACAGGTGACACACACTGCCCTCTCTCACACAGGTGACACACACTGCCCTCTCTCACAGGTGACACACACTGCCCTCTCTCTCACAGGTGACACACACTGCCCTCTCTCTCACAGGTGACACACACTGCCCTCTCTCACACAGGTGACACACACTGCCCTCTCTCACAGGTGACACACACTGCCCTCTCTCTCACAGGTGACACACACTGCCCTCTCTCACACAGGTGACACACACTGCCCTCTCTCTCACAGGTGACACACACTGCCCTCTCTCACAGGTGACACACACTGCCCTCTCTCACACAGGTGACACACACTGCCCTCTCTCACACAGGTGACACACACTGCCCTCTCTCTCACAGGTGACACACACTGCCCTCTCTCTCACAGGTGACACACACTGCCCTCTCTCTCACAGGTGACACACACTGCCCTCTCTCTCACAGGTGACACACACTGCCCTCTCTCACACAGGTGACACACACTGCCCTCTCTCTCACAGGTGACACACACTGCCCTCTCTCTCACAGGTGACACACACTGCCCTCTCTCACACAGGTGACACACACTGCCCTCTCACTCACAGGTGACACACACTGCCCTCTCTCTCACAGGTGACACACACTGCCCTCTCTCTCACAGGTGACACACACTGCCCTCTCTCACACAGGAGACACACACTGCCCTCTCTCACACAGGTGACACACACTCACGGGATAGATGGATAGAACGACAGATACAGATGGATGATGGATGGATGTGTATTGTTATAATATATAATGTTAATCTGTGACTGGTCAGTGTGTGGAGAGTCTGAGAGTGTGTCCTGTGCTTCTCCTCAGTCCTGTGAGTCTCTGGGCAGTGACGCTCCTCCCTCGGGATCCTCCGGCCTCGGGGCCCGACCGGAGCCGGACGTCCAGCGGCGCTTCTCCCTGCAGGAGCCCCAGGAGCCCCAGACCCCACAGAAACACCGCTCCGACCCCGGGAGCTAGAGACTCTCTCTCTCTCTCTCTCTCAGAGACACTGGAGCGGCTCTTCCTGAGAGGCAGCGATGAAGCGATGAACTTCTCGTCTTTCCTGCTGTCGTCCACTATTGGATACTCACAAACTAATAATATTGATGATTACTAGTAGCCATTACGTCTTGCACTGAATTTTCCAGACTCTCTGATCTTTATCTCCACGTCTACAGCGCTTCCAAAACGAGGAGTGGTTGAGTTAGCTGGCCTAACAGAAGAAGATACGACTAATAATAACCTGATGAGTTCTGTCTGTCACTGCCTTTATTTCCTCTGCATGGATGATGAAGAAGGCGGAGCCTCAGGCCCCGCCCAAGCACACTGGATTGGCTGGATCGCAGTGGGAGGGGTGATTGGCGGCTGATGAAGCATATCATGACCATATGCAACGCGCGCTCGCTTGGGTTTCAGCTTCTTGTAAACACGTTAGCTTTAGCAATACAGAATCCTTTAAACCACAAATGAAACCAAATATTGAAGATTGGGTTGGACCAAATGTAAACGTTCTCCATTATTACCGGTCACATGATTATTATTTGGTACATTCAAGAGCTCTCGAATTCACTTAAGACGCGCGGACCAACAAAAAAAGACACTTTACGATAAGCTATGAAGCATGCGTTAATAATATAGCAGACTTTACTGTTATCTATAGCATTTAATCTAAGCATTTCTGAGGAGAAGAGCATATTAGTCATTGAAGTGAGTCATTGAGTCATTCACTCAAACGAATCACTCAAAGCGGCTGATTCGTTCAGGGACAAAGCAGAAGTGAGTGAGTCGTTGAATTATTCACTCAAACGATTCACTCGAACGGCTGATTTGTTCAGGGACAAAGCAGAAGTGAGTGAGTCATTTAGTCATTTACTCAAACGATTCATTCAAAACAACTGATTTGTTCAGGAACAAAGTAGAAGTGAGTGAGTCGTTGAATCATTCACTCAAACGATTTGTTCAAAACGGCTGATTTGTTCAGGAACAAAGTAGAAGTGAGTGAGTCGTTGAGTCAATCACTTAAATTAATCACTCAAACGGCTGTTTTGTTCAGGGACAAAGCAGAAGGGAGTGAGTCATTGAATCATTCACTTAAACGAATCACTCAAACGGCTGATTGGTTTAGGAACAAAGCAGAAGTGAGTGAGTCATTGAGTCATTCACTCAAACGATTTGTTCAAAACGGCTGATTTGTTCAGGAACAAAGTAGAAGTGAGTGAGTCATTGAATCATTCACTTAAACTAATCACTCAAACGGCTGATTGGTTCAGGAACAAAGCAGAAGTGAGTGAGTCATTTAGTCATTCACTCAAACGATTTGTTCAAAACGGCTGATTTGTTCAGGAACAAAGTAGAAGTGAGTGAGTCATTGAATCATTCACTTAAACTAATCACTCAAACGGCTGATTGGTTCAGGAACAAAGCAGAAGTGAGTGAGTCATTTAGTCATTCACTCAAACGATTTGTTCAAAACGGCTGATTTGTTCAGGAACAAAGTAGAAGTGAGTGAGTCATTGAATCATTCACTTAAACTAATCACTCAAACGGCTGATTTGTTCAGGAACAAAGCAGAAGTGAGTGAGTCATTGAGTCATTCACTTAAACGAATCACTCAAACAGCTGATTCGTTCAGGAACAAAGCAGAAGTGAGTGAGTCATTTAGTCATTCACTCAAAAGATTCGTTCAAAATGACTGATTTGTTCAGGGGCAAAGCAGAAGTCAGTGAGTCATTGAATCATTCACTCTTGAATTAATTTTAGACGCGTGGACCAATAAAAAAAGACACTTTACGATAAGCTACGAAGCATGCGCTAATAAACATACACGTTTTATAGCAGACTTTACTGTTATCTATAGCATTTAATCTAAGCGTTTCTGAGGAAAAGAGCATATTAGCATGAGAACCTGTTTAGCATCATGACAACGATTGTATCATTCTGCCTTTGGGCTTTTTAATTGTGTTTTGTTGATGTTTAATTTGACCTGAACATACACACATCTGCATCTGTGAAGGAACGGTTCAGACACGACTGCGTTAAATCACAACATCCTCTGTTACTTTGATGAATGCAGGAGTTTGCACATATTTATCTACACATATTTGTTGTTAATTTTATTATTATTAGTGTCTCTGAATTCTGTGTATGTGAGTCTTTTCAACGCCATATGGGTGAATCTCGCTCGTCAAAATCACATTTTTCACCAATATCAAACAAGAGGAGAAAAAAAAAGATATTAGATTGGCATAAAGACGACAAAACTTATATTAGATATTCATAAATTATCATAAATAAAAGGTAACACTGCAAAATACTGCTATGATGGATCAAATGAGCGTCTGCGCTCGTTATAGCACCGGTTCAAAGGCGCATTAAATTTAGTCATATTATTAAATTGTACATTCAATTATTTTATTTCTATTGGTAAGAATAATATGTGTTGCCTCTCAAACATCATTCAATCTCCATCCCTCTGTTAAAATTAAACAATACTAAATCCACCATTAGGGGGCGACAAATCATTGTCTTAACGAGTGAGTCATTGAACGATTCACTCAAACGATTCACTCTAAACGGCTGATTCATTCAGGGCCAAAAGAAGTGAGTGAGTCATTGAATCATTCACTCAAACAATTCACTCAAACGTCTGATTCATTCAGGGACAAAGCAGAAGTGAGTGAGTCATTGATTCATTCACTCAAACAATTTGTTAAAAAAATGACTGATTCGTTCAGGGACAAAGCAGAAGTGAGTGAGTCATTGAATCATTCACTCAAACGATTCATTCTAAATGTCTGATTCGCTCAGGGACAAAGCAGAAGTTAGTGAGTCATTGAATCATTCACTCAAACAATTTGTTAAAAAATGACTGATTCGTTCAGGGACAAAGCAGAAGTGAGTGAGTCATTGAATCATTCACTCAAGTGATAAATTCAAAACGGCTGATTAATTCAGGGACAAAGCAGAAGTGAGTGAGTCATTGAATCATTCACTCAAACAATTCACTCAAACGTCTGATTCGTTCTGGGACAAAGCAGAAGTGAGTGAGTCATTGAATCATTCACTCAAACGATTCATTCTAAATGGCTGATTCGTTCAGGGACAAAGCAGAAGTGAGTGAGTCATTGAATCATTCACTCAAACGATTCATTCAAAATGGCTGATTCATTCAGGGACAAAGCAGAAGTGAGTGAATCATTGAATCATTCACTCAAACGATTCATTCAAAATGGCTGATTCATTCAGGGACAAAGCAGAAGTGAGTGAGTCAGTGAATCAGTCACTCAAACGATTCGTTCAAATGACAAAGCAGAAGTGAGTGAGTCGAGTCATTAGAATGATTCGTTCAAAAACACGGATTCATTCAGTAACAAAACTGAAACTTGCTCAGAGGCGTGCAATGGCTCAAATGTTTGAAATTATTTCCGTAAACTGGTGAAATATCAATCGTCTCATTACTCTTTGCATTTTACAAATATTTGGGAGGTGAAGAATATGATATAATTTGCGATATACCTGATATGATTTATGAACAGTGGGAAGAGTTGATGTCAGTGAATGCATTTACTCATCTTAACTCGACAGCTTGATGTGTTACCATTTTAAATCATATTTACTAATATTTTTGTGGGAAATTGGTCATAAAGATCCCCTAATGTGAAGAGTTGTGAGATTCACCCTCACATGGCTGTAGTATTTCTCTGTTTTTGACATGATTTTAGTTCATTTGTCGTTGGTTTGTGTGTAATGTGAGCGGAGACTCGATTCACCACAGTGATTAATGCAGCTTATATAAGAACATTATTGTGTTTGGTTCTATATGTACAGCGTTTTTATGTTCATGTTGATGACACTCGTCCTGCTGATGGTTTGGTGTGTGTGTGTGTGTGTGTCCTGTGGTGTGTGTTTCTCTTGATGTTCGGTACCGCTGTGCACTTTAAAGGCTCCTGAACGCTACAACATAATCGGGAACATTTTAGGCCCAAATCTTCCGACAATCCTAAATGCCGATTATCTTGATCTTATCAGATTCTCCTGTGGTGTGAGGTGTGTTCAGAGTGCCTGAATCTCAGCAATGGTCAGGTGGGAGGAATCCATATCCAATCAGAAAGCGAGCCGACGGAAGACAGAAGCATTACACAAACTCAGACGGAAGCGGCCTTTGCAACTCAGAGGCGGAAAAAACATTGTGTGCATTGCTACTACAGTTACTTTATCTGTTATATTTACAATTATCTCATATTTCACTCTTAATAGTTTATTAAAAAACCGAAAACAAAAGCATCATTCAATCTCCATCCCTCGGCTAAAATTAAATGATACTAAAAACACCAGTAGGTGTCAGCAAATCACTGTCTTACCGAGTGAGTCATTGAATCATTCACTCAAACGGCTGATTCGTTAAGGGACAAAGCAGAAGTGAGTGAGTCATTGAATCATTCACTCAAACGGCTGATTCGTTCTGGGACAAAGCAGAAGTGAGTGAGTCATTGAATCATTCACTCAAACGGCTGATTCGTTCTGGGACAAAGCAGAAGTGAGTGAGTCATTGAATCATTCACTCAAACGGCTGATTCGTTAAGGGACAAAGCAGAAGTGAGTGAGTCATTGAATCATTCACTCAAACGATTCACTTAAACGGCTGATTCGTTTAGGGACAAAGCAGAAGTGAGTGAGTCATTGAATCATTCACTCAAACGGCTGATTCGTTAAGGGACAAAGCAGAAGTGAGTGAGTCATTGAATCATTCACTCAAACGATTCACTTAAATGGCTGATTCGTTTAGAGACAAAGCAGAAGTGAGTGAGTCATTGAATCATTCACTCAAACGGATGATTCATTCAGCGACAAAGCAGAAGTGAGTGTGTCGTTGAGTCATTCGCTTAAAATATTTTTTTTGTTTATTGAATTGTTGTATAAAATCAATATTTGCAAACATGCCGATATTCAGGAAAACGTCACTTTTGCTCATGTCATATTGCCTATAAATATTAAAAACTTTTCAGATACTTTTTCTTTGCATTCTGTCTCTTTAACCAGAACTATTGATACAATCCTGACCGAAAACAAAAACATAATTCAATCTCCACCCCTCGGCTAAAATTAAATGATACTAACAACACCAGTAGGTGTCAGCAAATCACTGTCTTACCGAGTGAGTCATTGAATCATTCACTCAAACGGCTGATTTGTTCAGGGACAAAGTAGAAGTGAGTGAGTCATTGAATCATTCACTCAAACGATTCACTTAAACGGCTAATTCGTTTAGGGACAAAGCAGAATTGAGTGAGTCATTTAATCATTCACTCAAATGATTTACCTTCGAACGGCTGATTCGTTTAGGGACAAAACAGAAGTGAGTGAGTCGTTGACTCATTAGAACGATTTGTTCAAAAGAGCTGATTCGTTCAGGGACAGAGCAGAACTGAGTGAGTCATTGAATCATTCACTCAAACAATTCATTCTAAACGACTGATTCATTCAGGGACAAAGCAGAAGTGAGTGAGTCATTGAATAATCCAGTCAAACGATTCCCTCGAACGGCTGATACATTTAAGGACAAAACAGAAGAGAGTGAGTCATTGAATCATTCACTCAAACGATTCATTCTAAACAGCTGATTCATTCAGGGACAAAGCAGAAGTGAGTGAGTCATTGAATCATTCACTCAAACGATTCACTCGAACGGCTGATTCATTTAAGGACAAAACAGAAGTGAGTGAGTCATTGAATTATTCACTCAAACGATTTGTTTAAAACGGCTGATTCGTTTAGGGACAAAGCAGAAGTGAGTGAGTCATTGAATCATTCACTCAAACGATTTGTTTAAAACGGCTGATTCGTTTAGGGACAAAGCAGAAGTGAGTGAGTCATTGAATCATTCACTCAAACAAATCACTCGAACGGCTGATTTATTTCAGAACAAAACAGAAGTGAGTGAGTCATTGAATCATTCACTCAAAAGATTTGTTCAAAATGGCTGATTCGTTCAGGGACATAGCAGAAGTGAGTGAGTCATTGAATCATTCGCTCAAACGATTTGTTCAAAATGGCTGATTCGTTCAGGGACAAAGCAGAAGTGAGTGAGTCATGGAATAATTCGCTCAAACGATTCGTTCTAAATGGCTGATTCGTTCAGGGACAAAGCAGAAGTGAGTGAGTCATTGAATCATTCACTCGAAAGGCTGATTCATTTAGGGACAAAGTAGAAGTGAGTGAGTCATTGAATCATTCGCTCAAACGATTCGTTCTTAACGGCTGATTCGCTCAGGGACAAAGCAGAAGTGAGTGAGTCATTGAATAATTCGCTCAAACGATTCGTTCTAAACGGCTGGTTCGTTCAGGGACAAAGCAGAAGTGAGTGAGTCATTGAATCATTCACTCGAACGGCTGATTCGTTCAGGGATAAAGCAGCAGTGAGTGAGTCATTGAATCATTCACTCAAACGATTCGTTCAAAACGACTGATTCGTTCAGGGATAAAGCAGCAGTGAGTGAGTCATTGAATCATTCACTCAAACGATTCGTTCTAAACGGCTGATTGGTTCAGGGGCAAAGCAGAAGTGAGTGAGTCATTGAATCATTCACTCAAACGATTCACTCGAACGGCTGATTCGTTCAGGGGCAAAGCAGCAGTGAGTGAGTCATTGAATCATTCACTCAAACGATTCGTTCTAAACGGCTGATTGGTTCAGGGGCAAAGCAGAAGTGAGTGAGTCATTGAATCATTCACTCAAACGATTCACTCGAACGGCTGATTGGTTCAGGGGCAAAGCAGAAGTGAGTGAGTCATTGAATCATTCACTCAAACGATTCACTCGAACGGCTGATTGGTTCAGGGATAAAGCAGCAGTGAGTGAGAGCAAAGGCCGCTGCTGATGTGATGTGTGTGGAGATCTGATAAGATGAAGCTCTTCCCGTGTGGGTCAGCCTTTCCTCGTCTCTCCGGACTCTAGAGAGGATCCCCGGACTCTCTCCGGACTCTAGAGAGGATCCCCGGACTCTCTCCGGACTCTAGAGAGGATCCCCGGACTCTCTCCGGACTCTAGAGAGGATCTCCGGACTCTCTCCGGACTCTAGAGAGGATCTCCGGACTCTCTCCGGACTCTAGAGAGGATCCCCGGACTCTCTCCGGACTCTAGAGAGGATCTCCGGACTCTAGAGAGGATCTCCGGACTCTCTCCGGACTCTAGAGAGGATCTCCGGACTCTCTCCGGACTCTAGAGAGGATCTCCGGACTCTCTCCGGACTCTAGAGAGGATCTCCGGACTCTAGAGAGGATCTCCGGACTCTCTCCGGACACTAGAGAGGATCTCCGGACTCTCTCCGGACACTAGAGAGGATCTCCGGACTCTAGAGAGGATCTCCGGACTCTCTCCGGACACTAGAGAGGATCTCTGGACTCTCTCCGGACTCTAGAGAGGATCTCCGGACTCTCTCCGGACTCTAGAGAGGATCTCCGGACTCTAGAGAGGATCTCCGGACTCTAGAGAGGATCTCCGGACTCTAGAGAGGATCTCCGGACTCTCTCCGGACTCTAGAGAGGATCTCCGGACTCTAGAGAGGATCCGGACTCTAGAGAGGATCTCCGGACTCTCTCCGGACTCTAGAGAGGATCTCCGGACTCTCTCCGGACTCTAGAGAGGATCTCCGGACTCTAGAGAGGATCTCCGGACTCTCTCCGGACACTAGAGAGGATCTCCGGACTCTCTCCGGACACTAGAGAGGATCTCCGGACTCTCTCCGGACTCTAGAGAGGATCTCCGGACTCTAGAGAGGATCTCCGGACTCTCTCCGGACTCTAGAGAGGATCTCCGGACTCTCTCCGGACACTAGAGAGGATCTCCGGACTCTCTCCGGACACTAGAGAGGATCTCCGGACTCTCTCCGGACTCTAGAGAGGATCTCCGGACTCTAGAGAGGATCACCGGACTCTCTCCGGACTCTAGAGAGGATCTCCGGACTCTAGAGAGGATCTCCGGACTCTAGAGAGGATCCCCGGACTCTCTCCGGACTCTAGAGAGGATCTCCGGACTCTAGAGAGGATCTCCGGACTCTCTCCGGACTCTAGAAAGGATCTCCGGACTCTAGAGAGGATCTCCGGACTCTCTCCGGACTCTAGAAAGGATCTCCGGACTCTAGAGAGGATCTCCGGACTCTAGAGAGGATCTCCGGACTCTCTCCGGACTCTAGAGAGGATCTCCGGACTCTAGAGAGGATCTCCGGACTCTAGAGAGGATCTCCGGACTCTAGAGAGGATCTAGGATCTCCGGACTCTAGAGAGGATCTCCGGGGATCTCCGGACTCTAGAGAGGATCTCCGGACTCTCTCCGGACTCTAGAGAGGATCTCCGGACTCTCTCCGGACTCTAGAGAGGATCTCCGGACTCTCTCCGGACTCTAGAGAGGATCTCCGGGGATCTCCGGACTCTAGAGAGGATCTCCGGACTCTCTCCGGACTCTAGAGAGGATCTCCGGACTCTCTCCGGACTCTAGAGAGGATCTCCGGACTCTCTCCGGACTCTAGAGAGGATCTCCGGACTCTCTCCGGACTCTAGAGAGGATCTCCGGACTCTCTCCGGACTCTAGAGAGGATCTCTGGACTCTCTCCGGACTCTAGAGAGGATCCCCGGACTCTCTCCGGACTCTAGAGAGGATCTCCGGACTCTCTCCGGACTCTAGAGAGGATCTCCGGACTCTCTCCGGACTCTAGAGAGGATCTCCGGACTCTCTCCGGACTCTAGAGAGGATCTCTGGACTCTCTCCGGACTCTAGAGAGGATCTCTGGACTCTCTCCGGACTCTAGAGAGGATCCCCGGACTCTCTCCGGACTCTAGAGAGGATCCCCGGACTCTCTCCGGACTCTAGAGAGGATCTCCGGACTCTCTCCGGACTCTAGAGAGGATCTCCGGACTCTCTCCGGACACTAGAGAGGATCTCCGGACTCCCTCCGGACTCTAGAGAGGATCTCCGGACTCTCTCCGGACACTAGAGAGGATCTCCGGACTCTCTCCGGACTCTAGAGAGAGGATCTCCGGACTCTCTCCGGACTCTAGAGAGGATCTCCGGATCTCCAGGGTCTGTTTACAGGGATTTGAAGCCAAGAGCACTAACGCCATCCACTTTATCCCCAGAACACACCGATCAGAGCGATCACTGATGCGTCCGTCTGGGTCATGAAGGACATCCTGTATGTACATATTTCTGATGTTTAATTTATTTTGGTAATTGTTTGACACTGGACCGCTGTTTTCCTGCTTCCCGGTTCTGCTGTACATAAGGACGTCTTCACTCCTGCGGCCCTATAGCCGACTCTATGCAGAAACGCATTTCCTTGGCATGCTTTGAAATGCAGAAAATAATACAAAAGAGGAAATCTACACACGTTTGACCTTTTTTTCCCTCTGTTTTTTTTAAGGAAACATGTGAATAATGATGTAAGGATATAATATATATATATATATAGAGGCCCATTTGATCCGCATGCTGGACTGAAGCTCTTCAAAGTCCAGATTGTGTGCTCGCATTATAAACGGTTGACTTTATAACATTTAGAAATATTTATTTCAATAAACTTCTTTGAAAACAGATGAAATGACTGTACCTTTCTTTATGATCTTATGCATACTGGTCAAAAAAATGGAAATATTACAATTCGTAATGTTTTTTTAAGGATTCATTGATGAATAAAAAGGAAAAACAGCATTTACTAACAATATACACTGATTGTGTTGGTCCCCCGTTGAGGCATGGACTCCTCTAGACCCCTGAAGGTGTGCTGTGGCACTAAGATGTTAGCAGCAGATCCTTTAAGTCCTGTAAGTTGCGAGGTGGGGCCTCCACGGATCGGACTTGTTTGTTCAGCACATCCCATCACAATTTGGCCCAAACTCGCTCAAATCCTCACGCTTGCCCATTTTTCCTGCTTCTAACACATCAACTCTGAGGATGTTCACTTGCTGCCTAATATATCCCACCCACTAACAGATCATCAGTGTTACTCACTTCACCTGGTCATAATGTTATGCCTCATCAGTGTAAAATACTGCCACTTTTTTTAATCAATTTAACACCTTTTCTGAATAAAAGTATTAATTTCTTTCAACAAAAAAGAAAAGAAAAAAGCGACTGACCCCGAACTGTTGAACGGTTGTGTTTATGTTGTTATGAAAGATTTCTGTTTTAAATAAATGTTCTTTTCAACTTTTTATTCATCAAAGAATCCTGAAAAAGTTTAAAAGTCATAAAAAAATATTAAGCGGCTCAACAGTTTCCAACATTGATGCTAAATGCTCATATGAGAATGATTTCTGAAGGATCATGTGACACTGAAGACTGGAGTAAAGATGATAAACACACACACGTTTGTTTTTGTGAAATGTGGGGACATGGAATGTAGATTCTAAACCTACCCATCACACACACACACACACACACACACACACACACACACACACACACACACACACACACACACACACTTCCCCTAAACCTACCCATCACACACACACACACACACACACACACTGCCCCTAAACTTACCCGTCACACACACACACACACACACACACTGCCCCTGCCCCTAAACTTACTCATCACACACACACACACACACACACACACACACACACACACACTGCCCCTACCCCTAAACCTACCCATCACACACACACACACACACACACACACACACACACACTGCCCCTAAACCTACCCATCACACACACACACACACACACACACACACTGCCCCTGCCCCTAAACTTACCCATCACACACACACACACACACACACACACACTGCCCCTAAACCTACCCATCACACACACACACACACACACACACACACACACACACACACACACACACACACACACACACACACACACACTGCCCCTAAACCTACCCATCACACACACACACACACACACACTGCCCCTTAACCTACCCATCACACACACACACACACACACACACACACACACACATACACACACACACACACACACACACACACACACACACACACACACACACTGCCCCTAAACCTACCCATCACACACACACACACACACTGCCCCTAAACCTACCCATCACACACACACACACACACACACACACACACACTGCCCCTGCCCCTAAACCTACCCATCACACACACACACACACACACACACACACACACACACACACACATACACACACACACACACACACACACACACACACACACACACACACACACACACACACACTCACACACACACACACACACACACACACACACACACACACACACTCTCACAGACACACACTCACTCACTCACACACACACACACACACACACACTCTCTCTCACACACACACACACACACACACACACACACACACACACACACACACACACACACACACACACACTCTCTCTCTCTCTCACACACACACACAGACACACACACACACACAGACACACACACACCACACACAGACACACACACACACAGACACACACACACACACACACACACACACACACACACACACACACACACACACACACACACACACCCACACACATGAACATGAGTTTTGGATTAGTTAAGTATGAGTGCATTGACGTCTTACTGTTGTTATTCATAATACATAAAGTGACCATTACACCTTTAAATTAGTCTGTGATGGATTTATGGATAATTTCTGCCCTGCCCAATAAATCCTGCCGATAATTGTCCAATTTTAATAATTTCCTGCCGACTAGTTTTCCATAACTGCTTCTGTTCAGATGAGTTTGGCCACTAGAGGGCGACTCTCAGCCATGAGTGAACATCTCCAGCTCAGCTCAGCTCCATCAGTTCTGGACAAACATATGAAATATGGTAGGCTTCATAGTTTTTAAATGAATGTTTCACATTTATTAGATCGAAATTAACTCACAGTTTTAATTATTTTAATATAGCATATATCAAAATAATTTTTATATCAATAATCTAAGATAATTTAGCATTTATAAAGTCATTTGAGAATTCAGTGACATGTAAATTATTGAAATATTTTTTTAAAAACTTTTATTAATAAATATATATATTTTTTTTTTAACCGTGGAGATTTATAATTCCCTCAAAATAATGAAATATTTATATTTAATAATTTTCATTGGCTCATAAATGATTTAAATAATTTTTTAAGAACATTATTTTTTCATAAATATATACTTTTTTATAACCGTGGAGATTTATAATTCCCTCAAAATAGTGAAATATTTATATTGAATACTTTAATTTGCTTGTAAATTATTGAAATCATTTTCTTCAAACATTTTTTCACAAATATATACTTTTGTTAACCGTGGAGGTTTATAATTCCCTCTAAACCGTGAAATATTTGTATGTGATGTTTTCATTGGCTCGTCATTGGCCCATATAAGGAGTCAAACTCCCTGATTGCACGCGCCGCCCGTCCATCAAAAGTGCGCCAGTTGGACAGGCGGCATCAGACGCAGAGCCGCTCCATCCGCGCCGTGAGTGGACGACACGGCTGTCAGTCTGCTGTTTCTGGCCTGTGATTGGCTGAGAGCGCCAGAGGGCGGTGACCTGTGTGTGCGGTCAGTGAAGAGCGCAGGGCGGATCAAGCTTGAGGCCGCGACACCGACACACGCGCGGAAAACTCTCGGAAATCAACGGAAGCGGTGAGAATAATCTTAATAAAGTCTGTTAACGCATCTTCATCGTTATATTGATAAGTTGAGGGAGTGTCGCGGGAAGTGCGCGCGCTGAGGGCGGGCTGCGCACGCGGGTCAGTGACTGTTGGAGTGACTGTGTGTGTGTGTGTGTGTGTGTTTGTGTGTGTGTGTCAAATGTCTGCGAATGTCTCTGTATTTGTGAGCAGACACATTAACACACACCCCTTCCCCTTGTGAAAGTTGTGTAAGTTGATTTGACACTAAATCAGATCTGACTGGTTAAGATGACCTGCTGCTGATTTCAGATCAGTTCAGGCATCACACACTTGCATTTTTGATTCTGTGTGTGACCTGGGGTGTGTGTGTGTTGGTAAAGTTGCCCTTGATTGTGTGTGTGTGTGTGTGTGTGTGTGTGTGTGTGTGTGTGTGTGTGTGTGTGTGTGTGTGTGTGTGTGTGTGTGTTTGGGGCTTGTCAGTGTGACTTCATCACTCTCAGATTGATATACATTGGCCAGGACGATTAATCAAACTAGCATTTCCTAAATTTTACAGGCAGTCTTTATT
>NC_137119.1:43271823-43294323 GCF_949357685.1 Gobio gobio | reverse complement strand
TTGGGGACCAAAGCAATCAGTGTGTGTGTGTGGTGTGAAAAGGAACCAAAAAAGCTGAAAAATGTAGGGATGCACGATATTATTGGCACGACATCGGAATCGGCCGATAAACGCTTGAAATATAAAAATCGGCATCGGCCGATATGAAAAAATGATGCCGATATGATAACGTGTTGATATGCGCCTGCAATAACTCACGTGTTGGGACTGCTATAGCGATAAGATCACGTCAGCCGTGTCATTCTTCAAGTGAAAACAAGCAAGAGCATTGCATGTACGGTGATTTATATTGACAGTTTTTAAATGCTGCCTTTGGATTTGAGAATCAACGCAGGATTGCCAACAAAACTAGCCCAAAACGAGCACAATCGCGTCTCCACTCTCTAGCAATTATTTAGGTTACAACTGCATCTGTCTGGGTTGAAAAATTACTGACTTTATTATTGTTATTTTTAGCGCTTTTAACCCTTTAAGACCAAAGGGTATTTTTACAATTAATTTTCCGCCTGGTGTTATTTACTAAAAAAGCTTGTAAAACATCAACCCTGTTGTGCACAGACAATTGACACACCTCTTTTTTTTCAAGACAAGTTGCACTGTCAGTATATTTGTGTTGCATTGATGTCACCTTAATGTAAAATAAGTTATGGGACCATAAAGACAAATGAAAACATAAAACGGAAATTGAATCACTAAAATATTTATTGAAAACACAGACAAATAAATTAAAGCTAAGCATATTTCCTCTGGAAAACAGTTTGTTCAAGTCTTTGGAGTCCTGGAACTCAGGAATAAACATGATAACTTATACAGAACCAAAACTATTTACATTTTTCCAAAAAAAAGTCCAGGCGTTTTTGGCCTCTTTGGATTTTGGATATTTACTGGTGCCAAGCCTCAAAACAGTTCCTATCAGGAACTTCTCCACAAACTTTCTTCTCAAACTTTCTCCTCAAACTTTCTCCACAAAACTACTAAAAACTGCAGCGCGTCTCTCTCTCTCTCTCCTCAACACTAGCCGTGCGTCTCTCTCTATCCACAATAAAAGAGCTGTGGTTCATGCGTAATGACGCACACCAACGTGGATGACGGATCAGCCTGTCATTGGTCAAACCCTCATCCAAAATGGCAGCTAGCATCGCGCTAGCGGCAAAAATGACGGAAAATTTATAAATTATGGACATCAAGTGGATAAATCTTGGATGTAAGCGTTTTGATTTATTGCTGAACAACTCCAAAAAGATGCACATGTTCCAGGCTGGATAGAAAACCTTCTGTAAAGGCTACAAAGACACCAAAGACACCCCCGTGATGGCTAGCTCGTTAGCTTTCTGCTGGAAAAAAACGGTAAAACGATAAAAGTTTCATGAAATAATATAGATATTTATCGGAGGTGCCGTGTGACGTCGTGGGCGATGCCGTCGGGCTCTGGGGGTTAATGTACTCTTATTATAAAAAGAACTTTATTAACATTTATTTATTGTTAACAAGTATCCTTTTAGTAAGGAGACCTCAGAAATCTGAAAACAGAATGAAAAAAAAATTGTTTTTTGCTCAAAATGGTGGTTTCCAAACAAAGGGAAAAAATAAACATATATCGGTATCGATATCGGCCAAAATGAGTTGAAAAATATCGGCAAAAATCCAATATCGTGCATCCCTAGAAAAATGTATAATTGTTTGCCTTTGGTTCAGACCAAATGAACCGAACTAGAGATGCGAAAGCACCCTGAGTAGCAGAAAAATGGCCACTGGCTCTTATGGCCACTAGCGTCCAGTCGCAACAAGCACTTAAAGTCGTGGACAGCTATAGTTAGAGTTGTAAGGGTATTATCACTGAGGGGTTTGTTACTTGCAGACTTCATGTGGACAGACAAAGCTACAGACTGAACGTTACGTTAAAATGACATCTTGACATCAGTTCTCATTCATTTCAGTCTGAACTCAAGATCAACACAATCCCTCATTTCCATCCCTTCTGCTCATTACATCCGTCTCAAATCTCCCTCTCCTCTCTGATGGCAGTGATTTTGGAGATTTCCCAGTGGATGATTGAGGGTAAAGCTCTGAGATCGTCCCGTCAGAGATTACGGCTCACCAGTCATGTGTTAGAGCAGTCACATGACCACTACAAATGCCAAAACTCACTTTATAATGTCTAAGTGTGTGTGTGTGTGAATGCACTCTGAAGAGAGACTGACTTTAGGACCCAGCGGAACAGCTCATCCGCTCCATATAAGGACATGTAGAGGCATGAAATATCATTAGGGGCCAAGCTCCGAAGGCCATATGATGTCATTTTCCGTCATCCCGCCATTTTTAATTAACCGAAAAACCTACTTTTGCAAACTCCTCCTAGGCTGTTGCTCTGATTTCACGAAAATTGAACCAGATCATCTTCAGACCATGTTTACAAAAAGTTATGGAAATCAAGTTGATTCGTCAAATCGTTTTCGATAAACGCGCAAACAAATTTTACGTAGCAGTGGCACAAATACATGTAAGGCTATATCTCCGCACCGCTTTATCGTATTCAGACCAAACTTGGTACATGTTATCAGAAGCATGATCCCAACATGCAGCTTTTCAGCGCAGCGCCACCTACTGGTCCGGAGATATGAAGAATGGCAATTTTTGCTTATAACTTATGAACCGTTTGTCCAAAAATTATAAAAGTGGTTAGATTCAGATCGGCATGCCGAGTCGTCTGATATCCACTTTTACCATATCGGCCATTTTGCTGTCGGACATTTTGAATTATGTGCTAAAATGCTGTATTTTATGAACGCATGACCGGATTGTTATGAAACTCGGGTTGGGTCATCAGCACGATGCCCTGAAAGAGCCTGAGAAGTTTCGAAACAGCGCCACCTAGTGGAAAATATTTTTTTTTCAAACGCTTATAACTTTGGGTGTGGTTGACTTATTTTCATGGGAGTAACTTTTTTCGTCTCCTGAATCCTCGACGAGTCCAACGATACCAGACTTGCTAGGCTTTGGCGTGTGGTTTGTTCAGCGTTGTAATTTAGCGCTTATAAAACGTTAGCTGATATCTTCAAAACCGCTAGTCCGATCGAGACGAAACCAGCATTAGAAGTTCGAAAACATAGGTCGATAGCTATATGCTAATACCCCAATGTCAAAATATTGATAGCAAGGGGGAGTAAAATCCAATCAAAGTCAGGTGTCAGTCATTTTTTATGTGTTTTTTCATATGAATGTCTATAACTTCAAATGAGATATTTTCACCAAAATCGATTGGGCTCACTCTGAGGACACATAAGAAAAATGATAGGATTGTGCCTCTTGGTGGCGCTATAATAGAACAAAACATGAAATTCCCATTGACTACAATGCAATATTATGATATAAAATGCTATACTTTACAAATGAATTGTTGTATCATTACGAAACTTGGTATTTGCCATCAGCACCATGCCTTTAAGCTACTTAAAAGGTTTCAAAACAGCACCGCCATGTGGTCCATACTTATAATGAAAAGGCCTCTTGAGGCTGTATCTCTGCAATGCTTTGACATATTGACACCAATCTTTGCATATGTCATTGTTCCCTTATTCTGACCACACCACATCAATTTCTTAACTGTGCCACCTATTGGTTGAAAGTGATAAATCATTATTATCGACTGAATTTATCGTAAATTTTCCCTAAAATCACCCTAATAGGTCTTGAATTGCTCATTCCTGCAGTGGATCTGACACTGCCAGCCATTTTGGCATGTCTTGTCTTCTTCGTTGCGCTTGGCCCCGGTATGGCTGCTTGCAGCTTTATTTATTATTATTATTATTATTCCACAAGAGGTCATCAGAGACACCCAATGTGAGAGATTTTGAGCTGAATTAAAAGGATTATGCATGAAATTGTGAGTTATTTTGAATTTAAGTTGAAAGAATGCTTAGAATCTCCCCAAAAATTGCATTAAACACAGGCTATTATCAAAATGAAGTGTAATTTCAGGGCTTCGGGTCATTTTGACCCGCGAGGGAAGGATTAATGACTGGCGTATGAGATCTGGATCACACACATTCGGTTGAAGATTGAACTGTGTGTTTATCATTGCATCAAAAAACCTGTCAGACGACATCCGAGAGGTTTGATTCAGATCCTCTGAGAGAAGTTGAGATGTTTTACTGAGTGTCAGATTGAGCTGATGGGACACAGCGAGGGATGAATTAGTGTGAGATTTCCCCTGTAATTCAATAACACACTCATTCTGTCATGAGAACTGCATTACCGTAATCTGCTCCTGCTTCTGGATCTGTCAGGGTTGGGTCCCGAACTCGCTACTTTAAAGCACACCGACCGAATTACGTCGGTACTACAGAGTACGATTCACATTAAATCAATCGGTACCAAATTTCGGTACCTGAGAACGCATATTGTGATATAGACAAGTGTGTGTGAATATTAAACCGCAAAAGTCTATTTAAATACGAGTCCTGCGTGTCTCTGTGCGAATGAATGCGTAAACGTGCGGTTTACAGTCTGTGGGTTTACCACACACACACACACACACACACACACACACACACACATAGAATGGTGCGTGACGGTCGCATGTTTCCATCTCTGCTTCTCATATGAGGACATGAACGCACAAACTTCACCTCCAGAGCCACTTCAGTCACTTCATGAGCACTTTTCCGTTTCATTTGAGAAAAACTACCGTCATAAACACACAGAAACTCAAATTCACGACAACCCGTCAAAATAAAAGTTCGGCTAACTTGACAAATAAATTACTGTTGTACAGTAGAATTTAGATACGTCTCAATGTAGTAACAATACTAATACTGATGTAATAATAATAAATTATCAAAACTTTATTTTTTAAGTTTTTTTTTTTATAAATTACAATTTTTCTTCGTTTTAATTTTAACCATATAAAGCTCAGTTGTGCGAACTTTGTGTGAGAAAAAAAGTTTAATTAAATTAAAAGATAAATTAAATTAATGCCTTATCTTCATTTGATTACCAGAAAATACATAACACATAATTTGTGGGAAATCTTTTCATAGAAATGAAATTAAAAAGAAAAAATAATAATATGGTTGTTTTTATGAATTAAATTAAGAAGCTAGCAGCCTAATATTTATAGACACACCTCACTCTCACACACACACACACACACACACACACACACACACACACTCACACACACACTCACACACACTCACACACACTCACACACACTCACACACACACTCACACACACACACACACACCACACACACTCTCACACACTCTCTCACACACACACACACACACACACACACACACACACACACACACACACACACACACACACACACACTCACACACACTCACACACACACTCACACACACACACACACACCACACACACTCTCACACACTCTCACACACACACTCACACACACACTCACACACACTCACACACACTCACACACACTCACACACACACTCACACACACACACACACACCACACACACTCACACACACTCTCACACACACACACACACACACACACACACACACACACACACACACACACACACACACACACCACATATCACACAAATAATCATTTCTACAAGGCTCTTTGAAATCAATTTGAATTTTTTCCCAAATCCAAACTTGAATTTGTCTGGATTCCATTTTAATGGTTTAATTCAATAAATAATGAAATCTATACAATTTATTAAAAGTTTAACCAAAATATATTTTTAATGGCCCTATGATTATCTATTTTAAGTTTCCCAAATTCTATTTTTGATTTATTTACTTTATTATTATTTCTGAATTCTGTTTTAATGGTTGCATAAAATTTGAATAATCATAAAGCAAACTCATGAATTTTAATGATTTTTAAAGATAAAAAACCGTAATATGGATCTATGAAATGTTTAAATTTTTTTGGATTTATGATTGCCAAAAATTAAAAATAATTGACGAGATGAATTCAAACTAAATGCTGCTGAACTGAGGTTTACAGTTCACATGATATTCTTAAAAAAAAAAAAAAAGGATTATTATTATTTTAAGAAGTACAATATATCTGTCACAATTTATTCCAAGTGAGATTGATCTTTTATTTTGGCGGTGTGTGATGAAGACGTTCAGTTTCTGTGTGTTTATGATATGACGGTGTAGTTCGTACAGTCGCTCCTCACCGAATGTGTGTGAATATGCAAATGTGTGAGATTAAATATGCATGAGCCCATGGTTTTGAGCGAATGCTTTACAGCTGTGGATCTTTAAGCGATGATTGAGCTGAATGAAGGGTCATGATCTCCCTGAACACACACACACACACACACACACGCGTGCTGCTTATTTCTGGAGTGTGTGAGTGAGGGGAACGTGCAGAGGAAGAGAGCGGGTGTTATTTGTGCACCTGCTGGCTCTCTGAAGAGTGTGTCCGTGTTGTGTTTCGGGTGTGTTTTCATAAAGCGCTCCGTGAAATGGACACCGTTTGTGTCTAATATCATTAAAGGGGAAGTGCTGAGGACTCGCTGGTCTTTGTCTACTAAGAATAGCTTGATTGTGTGACTTGTGATCGCAAATCATTTGAATTCTTTATTAAGGATGTTTTGAAATAATGTGCATCTGGCAATAACAGAATAAAAGTCTTAATAATGGATAATGCACATAATAGCGTCAACGCTTGGCGGAAGCGCCATAGTGACAACAGCTATTATTGTCATATTTTTATTTAAGTATTAATTATTTTTTATTATTTTGTAATAATTTTTTATTATTATTATTATTATTTAGCACTGATTTAAATAATTGACACCAGTGTTTGCCTTAAAAAATCTGTTTAATATTATTAATAATAATAATAATAATAATAATAATAATAATACAAATATTTATTATTATTTATTCATTTAGCTCTGATTTAAATAATTGGCATCAGTGTTTGTCTTAGAAAATCTGTTTAATAAACATTTTATTATTGTCATTATGTTAGCAATATTTTTAAGTATTAATAATTGTATTATTATTTTTTGTAATATTTATTTAGCTCTGATTTAAATCATTGGCATCAGTGTTTGCCTTAGAAAATCTGTTTAACATTAATAATAATAATGTTATTATTATTGTCATTTATATTATTTAAGTATTCATTTTATTATTATTTATTATTTTGTATTTATTATTATTATTATTATTATTGTTCTTGTTGTTGTTTATCACTGATTTAAATAATTGGCATTAGTGTGTGCCTTAAATCCGTTTACTATTATTATTTTTAATATTATTTTTATATAATTTATTATTATTTATTCATTTAGCACTGATTTAAATAATTGCCATCAGTGTCTGTCTTAGAAAATCTGTTTAATAAACATTTTATTATTGTCATTATGTTAGCAATATTTTTAAGTATTAATAATTTTATTATTATTTTTTTAAATATTTATTTAGCTCTGATTTAAATCATTGGCATCAGTGTTTGCCTTAGAAAATCTGTTTAACATTAATAATAATAATAATAATAAATGTTATTATTATTGTCATTTATATTATTTTTTAAGTATTCATTTTATTATTATTTATTATTTTGTATTTATTATTATTATTGTTGTTGTTGTTGTTGTTGTTGTTGTTGTTGTTTATCACTGATTTAAATAATTGGCATTAGTGTGTGCCTTAAATCCGTTTACTATTATTATTTTTAATATTATTTTTATATAATTTATTATTATTTATTCATTTAGCACTGATTTAAATAATTGCCATCAGTGTTTGTCTTAGAAAATCTGTTTAATAATAATAATAAACATTTTATTATTATTGTCATTATATAAGTGTAATATTTTAAGTATTAATAATTTTTTTGTAATATTTATTTATTTAGCACTGATTTAAATAATTGGCATTAGTGTTTGCCTTAAATCTGTTTATTATTATTATTATTATTATTATTATTACTAATAATTATAAAATGTATTATTATTATTATTATTAATTATTATTATTATTATTATTATTAAATGTTATTATTATTTATTTATTTATTATTTAGCACTGATTTAAATAATTGGCATCGGTATCTGTTTAATAATAATAAACATTTTATCATTATATTATATCATTATATTAGTAATAGTTTTAAGTATGAATAATTGTATTATTTCTTTTTGTAATAATAATAATATTATTTATTTATTAAGCACTGATTTAAATAATTGGCATCAGTGTTTGCCTTAGAAAATCTGTTTAATAATAATACATATTTTATTGTCATATTAAAATTAAGTATTAATAAATTATTATTTTATTATTATTTTGTAATGATGTTATTTATTTTTATTCGAAGTATGGATGTTATATCAATAAAACATTTTATTTATTTGTATTGATTATTGGTATTTTTATTGATGATGATTATAATAAATAACATTATTTTGTAATATATTTATCCACATGACACATTTACTAGTAGAAGATTTGTGTTTTTATCATAATGCTTTTGTCAGCACTTTAATAAAAGCGGTTTGTATGCGCTTTAGACTCGAGTGACTTCCTGTTCTGCTTTCCCACAGTGAATGGCTCAGTGTTGATCATTGACTGCATTAGATGACCTCCAGCCAGGTCAGGGTCACACCGGGTGTGTGTGTGTGTGTGTGTGTGTGTGTGTGTGTGTGTGTGTGATTGAGTCACAGTCCAATCCTCCTCTAAACCTGCTGCTGTCACACCAGGGAATTCCAGGCATCTCTGGAACGTCGGGAGGCTCACACTCTCACACACACACACACACACACACACTCTCTCACACACACACCCACACACACACACACACACACACACACACACACGTGCATGCGTGTGTGTGAGTCTCTCCAGTGCAGGTTTAGGGTGTGTGTCCATCAAAGCGTCTGTGCTTCATCTGTCCTGTGTGACTGAGCATCAGCAGAAAAAAGCAGAACTTGGTGAAGGAAACACAACCAAAACATCTAATAAGAGACTCGTTTAGCTGCATAAATACTAGACTTGCTTAATTATGGCTCGTGAAAAACCTTTATTCCCAAAACTCTGGATTCCGTTGTAATGGTTAAATAAAATTTTAGAAATCAAAAATTTTAAATCTAATTTATTGAAATCATGAAACTTATACTTTTTTATTTTATTCCGTGTTTTCCATTCACATTTTTGTACCTTTTTAAAAGTGTAATTAAGTTTTAATAATCAAAACTGTTTAATTCATAAAGTTAGGGCTGCACAATTCATCGAATTTTAATGATGTAATCGTTCAAAAGGTGCAATTACAAAAAAATTGCCCACTTACATAATTCTGCTTAAGATGTGTGTTTTCCCATTGTTTTAATTTTAGTTTTAGTATAATATTATAATATCATGCATATTTTTATTTTTATTTAAAGAAATCAAACCAATGTATAGTTGACATTTTAGGTATAATTCTATAGAAAATCTATTTAATATTATTATTAATAATACTAATACATATTTCATCATTATATTATTATTATTATACTATTATTATGTATTATATTATATATTTATTATTATATTATTATTAAGTCATTATATTATTATTTAAGTATTCATATTTATTATTATTATTATTATATCATATATTATTATTAAGTAATTATATTATTATTTAAGTCTTAATTTTTATTATTATTATTATTTTGTATTATTATTATTATTATTATTATTATTATTATTATGTATTATTATTATTTAGCACTGATTTAAATAATTTGCATCAGTGTTTGCCTTAAATCTGTTTAATAATAATAATAATAATAATAAAATACATATTTTATAATTGTCATTATATTAATATTTTTAAGTATTAATAATTGTATTATTATTATTTATTGTTTTTGATATTTATTTAGCACTGATTTAAATAATTGACATCAGTGTTTGCCTTAGAATATCTATTATTATTATTATTAGGGGCCAAGCACCGAAGGTGCGAAGGCACCTATTGAAACCGTTCCCGTCTTTTTTTCTTCCGCCATGGGAGTCTATGGCAGCCCATAGAACCGTATGGTAAAAAGTTGTGAAATTTGGCACACTAATAGAGGATGGTCTGATATGTCACCATGGCAATTTTGGTGTCTCTATCTCATTCCCTCTAGCGCCACCACCTGTCCAAATGTGTACTCATGTTTATGCTAATAACTTTTGAACCGTAAGGGCTAGAAACGAAATTCTTTGTTCCTCTAATTTCTGAGCTCGTGCCAATTCGATTGCACCATATGACGTCATTTTCCATCTTGGATATTTCCCCGCCATTTTCAATTAACCGGAAGACCTACTTTTGCGAACTCGTCCTAGACGGTTCATCCGATTTGCACGAAAATTGAACCAGATCATCTTCAGACAATATTGACAAAAAATCTTGCAAATCAAGTTGATTCGTCTAATTGTTTTTGATAAACGCGCGAACAAATTTTACATAACGTTTGCAAAAACACACTTAAGGCAATATCTCCGCAACGCTTTATCGTGTTCAAACCAAACTTGGTACATGTCATCATAAGCATGACTTGAGGCTACATGCAGCGTTTCGGCGCTGTGCCACCTACTGGTCTGGAGATACGAAAAATGGCTATTTTGGCTTTTCTTTGCTGAACCGTTTGTCCAAATATCATAAAAGGGGCCTCGTTAGATTCGGGACGTCATGCCGAGTCAACGGATATCCAATTTTACCATATCGGCCATTTTGGCTGTCGGCCATCTTGAATTATGTGCTAAAATGCTGTATTTTATCAACGCATGAACGGATTGTTACGAAACTCGGTATGGGTCATCACCACGATACCCCAAAGTAGCCTGACAAGTTTCGAAACAGCGCCATCTAGTGGAGATTTTTTAAAAAAAATGCTCAGAACTTTGGGTGTGGTTGACTTATTTTCACGAGACTCATCTCCTTAGACTCCTGAATCATTGCCGAGTCCAACGATACCACACTTGCCAGGTTTCGCCGTATGGTTTGTGCACCGTTGTAATTTAGCGCTTAAAACTTTTTTGCCGATATCTTCGAAACCGCTAGTCCGATCGAGACGAAACCAGCGTCAGAAGTTCGGAAACATAGGTCGTTAGGCACAAGCGCGAGCCCAAATGTCAAAATATTGATAGTAAGGGGTAGTAAAATCCAATCAAAGTCAGGTGTCAGGCTGAAACCCTATTGTAACTGTTCATTTTCCCATGATGCATCATTCTCCAGCTAAAACTGATCGGGCAGACCAAACCGTAAGTCGTAGAGACTTGAAACTTGCAGGGCTGGTAGTACTCACAACGACTACTGACGTCACCGAAGCCCGCCCCGATCGGCCTGACGGGGGTGCTACAGCGATCAAAAGTACGAAACGGCGATCAAAAGTACGAAACGGCTCATAACTCCTCAACCGTAAGGCGTAGCCTCGAGTGCCTTATATCGCTGGAATCCGTGGCTCAAGACGGACAAAATGCATGCCTCGGATTTGCTCCCCCTTCAGGCGCCAATTTCGAGATATTTTAGGTTTTTTGTAAAACCTACTTTTGCAAATTACTCCCAGGTTCTTTGCCTGATCAGAACCAAACCACTGCAGAAATGTTCTCTGGAGAGTGATTATCAATAATTATAAAAAAAAAACACATTTTGATTCATGGTCGCTAAGGGGAGCCAAAATGTTTGATGTAACCGGGACCTCTTTTACTAAAATGGCTATAACTTGTGAACGGAATGAGATATTTTCACCAAATTCAGGTCACATGTATGTGAGCTCAGTCTGAGATCACATGAAAAAAATCGCAACAATTAACCACTTGTTGGCGCTATAACAGGGGAAAAACACATGAAAATGGCTATATAGGCACCCAAACATTAGTCAGATGACAATGGGCATTCATTGTCTTCATCCAGGTTGCCATGATAGTCTATGAGGACACTGGCATATCTCAAAAAACTCTGTATACGTCATTGGCACAATGCCCTGAAGGAGCATTCACCTCCTTAGACTCCTGAATCATTGCTGAATTCCAGTGATACCAAACATGCCAGGTTTCACCTTATGGTATGTGAAAAGGTGTATTTTAGCACCTAAAAAACCTTTGCGAATGTCTTCAAGACACATAACATAGGTCAATAGCTAAACAATAATGACCAAAAGCCAACATTTTGGAAGGAAGTGGCAAAAAAAAAAAAATTCCAATCAATGCAGCCAATTCTCTCTAAATATAAGTGGCTATAAATTTAAAATAAAATGAGATATTTACAACAAATTTTACACATATATTTATGGGCACACTTTGAGGACACCTAAAAAAAAGCAGAGATGTGTTATAAGTGTCAAAAAAAACATATTTTTCCATAGTTAAATTGCCTGTATTGCTGTGAATGCTCTTTCCCATCTATGATCTAAGTTTATTTGTTTATTTGGATCCCCATTAGCCAGTACCTAGGCAGTGACTACTCTTCATGAGGTCCCAAAAAGTAAAAAATACAAAACTACTTTAAAGCTGCAAGAGCAATGAAAGGGATCTCGCACCTGTGCCAGTTGACCTTGGGGCTTTAGGAAAACAGAGCACGGTGGCCAATATGCATTTAAGTATATAAAAATAGGAGGACTACATCAATCATTTGTATTTGCCACACTTCCTGCTACCGGGCTGTATTCAGATCAGATGGTGGACCTGCACCTGGACATGACCAATGCATCCCTGGTATGTCTGAAGAGAGCCTGTCAACTAAACTCTGCCCTGTAAATGCTGCATCTAAATGACACCCTCATTAAACCCGTCTCCAGCACGACGACTCCAATCTATCGAATAATCTTACGAATATCTATTTATCTAATATGACTTCTGAACTGTAATGTTGCCAGAATTATAATCATACACTGTTTGTTCGTCGGCCAGAGGACAACTGGCACCCAAACTGGTTTCTCCCAAGGTTTCTTTTTCTCCATTCTGGCCTTGAAAGGAATTTTGGTTCCTTGCCACCGTTGCCTTTGGCTTGCTCAGTTGGGGACACCTAAATTTCGACTATATTACCGTTCTGCCCGCATTGACACTATATGAAAATTGAAATTAGCTGGATAGTTAGATAGTTAGATAGTTAACACTGTGAAGCTACTTTGAAACAATTGGACTTGTTGAAAGCGCTATTTAAATGAAGGTGACTTGACTTGACCAGCTGGTGGCACTATGACTAACTAAAATTTTGCGGAAACATCAGACTTTGTCAGGATGCCACAGATAAAACTCAAACTCAAAACTCAGTTCAACGAAACTCAAGATCTTTGAAATTTTACATCACTAAGGCTTAAGATTACACTGACCAAATATGATTCTGGTTCAATCTTAATGAGGAGTTAATCACAGTTTACTGTTGCCCACAGGTGGCACTATAACTGACTAAATATTGGCATGTAGACCACCATCAGTGCTCGGGCCCTAATTAAATCAACAACAATAAAATGAAACATACAAATCCCATTAACAAATTCCATTAAATGTTCCTTCCTTGTAAAACTCATTTTATAATATCTGATAGTAAATCATTCCATATTTTCATTCCTCCAGATATTATAGTCCATTGTTGTGCAGTGGTTTTCAAAACAAAATACATGACTGTCTGTGCACAGTTTAAAACAGGAGGAAGATCATTGATAAAATAATGATGATGATAATAATAGTCCTAAACAACTTCCTTGAGGAACACCACATTGCTCTTTAAAATCTGAATAACTTCCATAATAACATAAACAGTGACTATGTTTACATGGACAGCAGTAATCTAATTATTGCCCTTAATCTGAATAAGACAATAATCTGATTAAGGTGTTTACATGAGTTGATTTTAGAATATTCCGTTCATGTTCCCGTTTTACATATAGAACATAGCTCGATTAATGGCACGTCATTACATCTCCATGCCACCCGACGGCCAATCATAGCGCGACTTTCATGGGTCTGTTAAAATCATTAGGCTCAGGCAAACCGCTGTAACTTTAGGCTACCTGCGGGTGTCGCTGTCGGACAGTGTTCCTTTATAAAAATGAGTGATTTATATATATATATATATAGGCTACGTTGTTTTATTTTTGTAATATTATATGTTGTGTCTTTCAGGTTTTTTTGAAGAGACACTGCCCATCTTGCCTCTTTCTTGACAGCCTACATTTCGATTAATAGCTTTGATTAATGATGAAAATTGAGGATTCAAAATCGTGATTGTT
The DNA here is from genome assembly GCF_949357685.1 of Gobio gobio. Lineage (NCBI taxonomy): Eukaryota > Metazoa > Chordata > Actinopteri > Cypriniformes > Gobionidae > Gobio > Gobio gobio. The sequence continues at coordinate 43,280,112 of NC_137119.1, read as the reverse complement.
TGGATTGTTTTTTTCTGCCGTCGAGCCACAGGCGTTCACTGAATGGCCATATGGCTCGCGAGCCTAGAGGTTCTCGACCGCTGTTGTAAGCAGACAAGTATGAATCTGAGATTACAGATACAAACTTATTGTATTTTACTTTTACAATGTACTTTTACATATTACAACACAAAGAAAAAAATATAGAGGAGGCAGTGTCAGAATGAGCAGTCAAGCAAGAAATGTCGTTGCCATGACGTGTTGCTATGGTTGGTGCGTACCAACCATAGCAACACGTCATGGCAACGACATTTCAAACTGACAGATACGTAAAAGATAAACGGGACATTTGAGTGCCTTGTTACTGTTTTGTACGCGCTGTTATATTAATTATAATTCAAATTCTGTTTTATTTGTCACAATATTATTGATGATTGTTGAGAGGGGCACTTTTGATACATTTTTAAAAAGGGCAGGGGCTCGCGCTCCAAAGCCCTCCTCCGCTCTGCACTTGCCTGGTGTGTGTGTGTGTGTGTGTATGGGTGTCCTGTCACAAAATGCGGCGAAAACTCCTACACAACGACGTTGATAGTTAGATTAAGGTGTATACATGTCTACAATGCACTTCGATAATGTGACTAGAATAGGCAGACTCCACATGTCTTAATTCGATTTTTGTTTAATTCAAGTATGGCTTTAACCGGATTAAGGTAATTAGAAATCGCTGTTTACATGGTAGTTTCTTAATCAGAGTATGGTCTTAATCAGATTAATATCGGAGTATTGTTGTCCATGTAAACGTAGTCATTGTCACATATTAAACAATCAATTTATCCAGCAATAATTTATGATCCATTACATAAAATGCTGAGCTAAAATCTAACGATACAGCTTCTACTAAGTTATTGTCATCAATTTGTGCTCATACTACTCCCTAATATTGATCTGTAATTCATATTTAGACATTATAAAATCACTATTATAACATTTACAATCACATTTTGTAAAATGCATCACTTCCTTTCTATTGAAGTATTGGTATTGACAATTGTGCCACATGATGAGTAATGTGAAACCTGAAAAAAACTTGCAGTAAACATGTGTGAGCATGTTTAGTCTGTATAAAATATTATTGTTTAAGCCTATTGTTTAAGTATTATTGTTTAAGTATTCATTTTCCGCCATATTTTGTGGTCTCAGTAATACATTTTAGGTTGACATAGGGTTGACAAAACTCAGTATGGGTCATCACCACGATGACCTGAGGTAGCCTGAGAGGTTTAGAAACAGCACCACCTAGTGGAGATTGCCCCTCCCAAATGCTTATAACTTTGGGTGTGGTTGACTTGTTTTCATAGGAGTTTTTTTTGTCTCCTGAATCCTTGCAAAGTCCAACGATACCAGACTTGCCAGATTTCGCAGCATGGTAACTTAGCGCTAAAAAAACATTAGCGGATATCTTCGAATGCTAGTCTGACCAAGACGAAACCAGCGTCAGAAGTTCTGAAACATAGGTCGATAGCCAAGTGTTAATACCCAAATGTCAAAATATTGACATTAAGGGGAAGTAAAATCCAATCAAAGTCAGGTGTCAGTAATTTTTTATGTGTTTTTTCATATAAATGTCTATAACTCAAAACAAAATGAGATATTTTCACCAAAATCGACACACATATGTATGGGCTCACTCAGAGGACACATAAAAAATGGTGGTATCATATCTCTTGGTGGCACAATAATAGAAAAAACATGAAATACAGGATTATAAAAAAAATTAATTCTAGGCCTTTGTTTAAATAACGCTTTGGAGTATAATTACGAAACTCGTTATGTGTTCGAATTCTGCACCATGCCCTGAAGGTACTCAAAAGGTTTCAGGGCAGCGCCACCTTGTGGTAAAAATGTATAACAAGATATACAAAAAGGCTAATAACTATTGAATAAATTTGTCTATAATAATGAAACTGGTCATAATACATTCCTTGGCTACTGCTGAGAACATAAATATAAATTTTGCCATACTTGGTCAAACTTCCTGTCCTCCATCTTGCTATTTGTTAAAAAACTACTTCTTCAAACTCTCCTAGGCCGTTTGTCCGATTTTCACCAAAATTTAATCGTATCATCTTCAGGCTGTGCCAAGAAAATATTATGGATTTTGCGTTTATAGGCAAAACCGTTTTTGTATATCGCTGCGACGAATTTGAGGCATGATGCCAAAATGACTCTTGAGGCTGTATCTCTGCAATGCTTTGACATATTGGCATCAAACTTTGCATGTGTCATTGTTCCCTTATTCTGACCACACCACATCAATTTCGTAACTGTGCCACCTATTGGTCAAAAGTGATAAACCATTAAATTATATTATTAGGGACTCTATATATGATATTTCAGCCATTTTGCCTAATCTTCTTAAACTGTATAATTGTTCATTGCTGCAGTTGGTCTGACACACTCAAACTACAATGCATTTTTCAGCCTATTGCCTAAAATCATTTTAAAACGTGATTAATTGCTCATTGCTGCAGTTGATCTGCCACTGCCAGCCATTTTGGCATGTCTTGTCTTCTTCTTTGCGCTTGGCCCCGGTATTGCTGCTTGCAGCTATATTTCATCTTCTTCTTCTTCTTCTTCTTCTTCTTCCGCCACGAAGTCTATGGCAGCCCATAGAACCGTATGGTAAAAAGTTGTGAAATTTGGCACACTAATAGAGGACAGTCTGAAATGTCACCGTAGCAAATTTGGAGTCTCAAACTCAATCCCTCTAGCGCCACCATCAGTCCAAAATGTGACTCATGTTTATGCTAATAACTTTTGAACCATAAGGGCTAGAAACAAAGTTCTTTTTTCCTCTTATTCCTTTGCTCAAGACGATTCGATTGCACCCTATGACGTCATTTTCCGTCATAAAAATTTTCCCGCCATTTTGAATTTTCCGAAAAACCTACTTTTACGAACTCGTCCTAGACGGTTCATCCGATTTGCACGAAAATTGAACCAGATCATCTTCAGACCATGCTGACAAAAAATCTTGCAAATCAAGTTGATTCGTCAAATCATTTGCGATAAACGCGCAAACAAATTTTACGTAGCGGTTGCAAAAACACACTTAAGGCAATATCTCCGCAACGCTTTATCGTATTCAAACCAAACTTGGTACATGTCATCACAAGCATGACTTGAGGCAACATACAGCGTTTCGGCGCAGCGCCACCTACTGGTCCGGAGATACGAAAAATTGCTATTTTTGCTTATAACTTCTGAACTGTTTGTCCAAAAATCATAAAAGTGGTCTCGTTACATTCAGGACGGCATGCCGAGTCGTCTGATATTCAATTTTACCATATCGGCCATTTTGGCTGTCGGCCATTTTGAATTTTGTCAAAAAATGCTATATTTTACAAATGCATTAGTATATTGTTACTAAACTCGGTATGTGACTTCCATGCCATGCCCTGAAGGTACTCAAAAAGTTTTAGGGCAGTGCCACCTTGTGGTCAAAAGATATAACAAACTTGACAAAAATGCTAATAACTTTTGATTAAATTAGCCTAGTATATTGAAACTGGTCATAATAGAGTCATTGGCTCATGCCGATTCAATTGCAACCTATGATGTCATTTTCGGTCATGATAATTTCCCCGACATTTTTAATTTTCCAAAAAACCTACTTTTGCGAACTCGTCCTAGACGGTTTGTCCGATTTGCACAGAAATTGAACCAGATCATCTTCAGACCATGCTGACAAAAAATCTTGCAAATCAAGTTGATTTGTCAAATCGTTTTTGAAAAACGCGCACACAAATTTTGCGTAGCGGTTGCAAAAACACTCATAAGCCTATATCTCCACAACGCTTTATCGTATTCAAACCAATCTTGGTATATGTCATCACAAGCATGACCTGAGGCAACATGCAGCGTTTCGGCGCAGCGCCACCTACTGGTCCGGAGATACAAAAAATGGCTATTTTTGCTTATAACTTATGAACTGTTTATCCAAAATTCATGTCTTCCGCACCATGCTTTGAAGGTACTCAAAAAGTTTTGGGGCAGTGCCACCTTGTGGTCAGAGGTTATAACAGAATTTACAAACATGCTAATAACTTTTGGTTAAATTAGCCTAGTTTAATGAAACTGGTCATAATACAGTCATTGGCTCATGCCGAGAACATAGATACTAATTTTGCCATATTTGGTCAAACATCCTGTCCTCAATGTTCTTATTTGATCAAAACCTACTTTTTCAAACTCATCCTAGACCGTTTATCCAATTTCCACCAAAATCGAATCGTATCATCTTCAGACTATGTCAACAAAAAGTTAGGGATTTTGCATCAATAGATGAAGCCGTTTTTGTATATCGCTGCGACGAATTTGAGGCATGATGCCAAAATGACTCTTGAGGCTGTATCTCTGCAATGCTTTGACATATTGGCATCAAACTTTGCATGTGTCATTGTTCCCTTATTCTGACCACACCACATCAATTTCGTAACTGTGCCACCTATTGGTCAAAAGTGATAAACCATTAAATTATATTATCAGTGACTCTATATGTGATATTTCAGCCATTTTGCCTAATCTTCTTAAACTGTATAATTGTTAATTGTTGCAGTTGGTCTGACACTCTCAGACTACAATGCATTTTTCAGCCTATTGCCTAAAATCATCTTAAAACGTGATTAATTGCTCATTGCTGCAGTTGATCTGCCACTGCCAGCCATTTTGGCAGGTCTTGTCTTCTTCTTTGCGCTTGGCCCCGGTATTGCTGCTTGCAGCTATATTTATTATTGTTATTATTTAAGTATTTATTATTATTATTATTATTATTATTATTATTATTTAGCACTGATATAAATATTTGGCATCAGTGTTTGCCTTAAATCTGTTTAATAATAATAATAATAATAATAATAAAATACATATTTTATAATTGTCATTATATTAATATTTTTAAGTATTAATAATTGTATTATTATTTATTGCTTTGTATGATACTATTTATTTAGCACTGATTTAAATAATTGACATCAGTGTTTGCCTTAGAATATCTGTTTATTTTTATTATTATTATTATTATTATTATGTATTATTATTATTATTATTATTTAGCACTGATTTAAATAATTGGCATCAGTGTTTGCCTTAAATCAGTTTAATAATAATAATAATAAATATGTTATTATTATTATTGTCATTAAAATAATAATATTTTTAAGTATTAATACTTATGATCATTTATTATGATTATGATTTTTGTCATAATCGTGCAGCCCTACATAAAGCTGTAATATTCACAGACACTATTTGATATCGCGTTTCCATTAATCGTGCAGCTCTACTTTTTATTCATTCATCAAAAATGCAGTAAATTCACTTTTTTTATGACTGGATTCCACAATTCTGTCCATGTTTTCTGCTTCTTGGAAATCATAGGGCATAATAAACGTTTGAAACATGAGTTAATGATCATTTGTGGCCAGTTTCATTATGGTCATATTGAGTTATTTTATGACTCTCATCATGTAAACCACTATGATTGCGTTATATTGTTGTCGAGTGAGTTTAGTTGCGTATGAATCTCCAGTTCCTGATTCTCATGCGTTTCGTCACTGAAGGTGAAAGTGTGTGTGAAATCAGATCAGATCAGAGTGTGTGTGTTTGGATTCCTGACACACCCACGGTTCAATCTCAACTCATGTGTGCTGAAGATTATGGCATGTGTGTGTGTGTGTGTGTGTGTGTGTGTGTGTGTGTGTGTGTGTGTGTGTGGGTGTGTGTGTGTGTGTGTGTGTGTGTTTGCACACACAGTGCTCTGTTTGTAGAGCGGTAGAAAGAAAACAGGCTTAACTGTGTCAATGGCCTCGCACAACCAAAGAATGAACATGTTGACTTAAAGGCGCACTGTGTAAGTTTTGTCCCTCTAGTGGTTAAACTGAAAGCATGCAGACGAGCATTGCTTTGGTTGATGAATATAGTTATGGTCCTGCTCATCTGAGCTCGTATTTTGGAGCACGTGTGAATAAAAATCTTAAATGTAAGATCATAAGTCTTCAAACCCTTCAATGCTATAACAAGCGTCTTAATGATCATGTTGGGGCGTCTTATATTTTGTGGATGGAAAAACATAAATGCTGACGCCTAATGTGATTATTAAGCTTCAAACTACTCTTTATTAGTTAGTTAGAGATTCAACTGCTGTGTTCATTTTGTTCCTCTATGTTGCCACATTTGCCGGTTTCAAATGATATTGGATATTCGTCCCGTGTGCTCAGGCCTTAAAGGGTTAGTTCACCCAATAATGAACATAATGTGGTTTATTCCTCACCCGTCAGACCTGCGTTCATCTTCAGACACTAATGAAGATATTTGTGTTGATACTGAAGGCTCAGTGACGCTGCATAGCCAGCAATGACATTTACACTCTCAAGATCCATTAATGCACTAAACACATATTACAATCAGTTCATGTGAGTACAGTGGTGCAACATTAATATTATAAAGCCACCAGAATATTTTTAGTGCGGCAAAAACAACTAAATAACGACTTGCATACAAACACTGCTTCATGAAGCGAATCAGCGAGTCGAATCAGCGAGTCGAATCAGCGAGCCGAATCAGAAAAACGAATCAGCGAACTGAATCAGCGAGCCGAATCAGAAAAACGAATCAGCGAACTGAATCAGCGAGCCGAATCAGCAAGTCTATTCAGCGAGTCGAATCAGCGAGTCGAATCAACGAGTCGATTCGAATGAATCAATGAGTCGATTCGAATGAATCAACGAGTCGATTCGAATGAATCAACGAGTCGATTCGAATGAATCAACGAGTCGATTCGAATGAATCAACGAGTCGAACGGACGAATCAGCGAGTCGAACGGACGAATCAGCGAGTCGAACGGACGAATCAGCGAGTCGAACGGACGAATCAGCGAGTCGAACGGACGAATCAGCGAGTCGAACGGACGAATCAGCGAGTCGAACGGACGAATCAGCGAGTCGAACGGACGAATCAGCGAGTCGAACGGACGAATCAGCGAGTCGAACGGACGAATCAGCGAGTCGAACGGACGAATCAGCGAGTCGAACGGACGAATCAGCGAGTCGAACGGACGAATCAGCGAGTCGAACGGACGAATCAGCGAGTCGAACGGACGAATCAGCGAGTCGAACGGACGAATCAGCGAGTCGAACGGACGAATCAGCGAGTCGAACGGACGAATCAGCGAGTCGAACGGACGAATCAGCGAGTCGAACGGACGAATCAGCGAGTCGAACGGACGAATCAGCGAGTCGAACGGACGAATCAGCGAGTCGAACGGACGAATCAGCGAGTCGAACGGACGAATCAGCGAGTCGAACGGACGAATCAGCGAGTCGAACGGACGAATCAGCGAGTCGAACGGACGAATCAGCGAGTCGAACGGACGAATCAGCGAGTCGAACGGACGAATCAGCGAGTCGAACGGACGAATCAGCGAGTCGAACGGACGAATCAGCGAGTCGAACGGACGAATCAGCGAGTCGAACGGACGAATCAGCGAGTCGAACGGACGAATCAGCGAGTCGAACGGACGAATCAGCGAGTCGAACGGACGAATCAGCGAGTCGAACGGACGAATCAGCGAGTCGAACGGACGAATCAGCGAGTCGAACGGACGAATCAGCGAGTCCAGCGGACGAATCAGCGAGTCGAATCAGCGAACCGAATCAGCGAGTTGAATCAGCGAGTCGAACGAATGAATCAGCGAGTCCAGCGAATGAATCAGCGAGTCCAGCGAATGAATCAGCGAGTCCAGCGAATGAATCAGCGAGTCCAGCGAATGAATCAGAAAAACGAATCAGCGAGTCGAATCAGAAAAACGAATCAGCGAACCGAATCAGCGAGTTGAATCAGCGAGTCGAACGAATGAATCAGCGAGTCGAACGAATGAATCAGCGAGTCCAGCGAATGAATCAGCGAGTCCAGCGAATGAATCAGCGAGTCCAGCGAATGAATCAGCGAGTCCAGCGAATGAATCAGCGAGTCCAGCGAATGAATCAGCGAGTCGAATCAGAAAAACGAATCAGCGAACCGAATCAGCGAGTTGAATAAGCGAGTCGAATCAGCGAGTCGAACGGACGAATCAGCGAGTCGAACGGACGAATCAGCGAGTCGAACGGACGAATCAGCGAGTCGAACGGACGAATCAGCGAGTCAGCGAGTTGAATCGGCGAGTTGAATCAGCGAGTCGAATCGGCGAGTCGAATCAGCGAGTCGAATCGGCGAGTCGAATCAGCGAGTCGATATAGTGAGTCAAATCAACG
>NC_137119.1:43124323-43266823 GCF_949357685.1 Gobio gobio | reverse complement strand
CCCCGTCGTGACTCGCGAGTGAGCGTTTGTGCAACTGTAACCGTATCCGTGTTCGCTCTTAAAGTGACAACTGTCGAATAAACTGCTGCTGTCTCTGAGTTTCTCTGTCTTGTGTTGTTTGATGAACCTTTATGACACTCACTGCTCTTAAATGACTAACTTTTGCAACCTTAAGTGTAAGGATTAATCTAATTTAATTTATTCAGGGAAGACTAATATTAATTTACATTTGATTTCTTATTAAATGTCTTTAGTATTTCCTACCTCAATACTAATGTTAGACCTACCTGAAAAATTGTTTTTAAAAACAAAAATGCACTGCATGATCAAATATTTAGGTGAGATAATTATATACATTTATTATATACATTTATTTGGGAAAGATGGCCTACAGTAGCCTTAAGTTATCTCATTTTCTAAAAAAACACTTGGTGGTTCTTCAAGATCTTGACTCAGTTAATTTAGAGTTAGTTTCATTTCTACAAATGGTGCAAACTCTGCAAGATTATAGATAAAAGATTGCCATTCCCCTGCCATTCTGTGATCGGCAATCGGCAGATCATGATCTTAGTGATCGGTAATCGGTGATCGGCCCCAAAAATGCTGATGGGAGCATCTCTATTAATGATTATTATGATTCTGAATTGTGGCCCAGACGTGTGATATTAATGTGTGTGTTTCTGCTTCAGCCATGGCGGATCTGAGCTTGAGCGATGCTCTGGGTGATGCCGGCCCTCAGCCGGAGGTCAGAGTTCAGAGGGACTTCATGGCCACACTGGAGGCCGAGGCCTTTGAGGATCAGGTCGGAGAGACGGTGGGAAAGACGGACTTCATCCCACTCCTGGACAATGATGGGAAGGGTGAGTCGGAACTGCAGACATCAACACTAGTTTGATTTTATTTATTTAATTTTTATTTATTTTTTATTTTATTTTACTATATATATATATATATATATCTATCTATCTTTTTTTTATTCGATTATATTTTTATTTGTTTTTATTTGATTTATTAAATTTTTTATTTAATTGAATGTTTTATTATTTTATTTCATTATTTTATTTTTTTATTATATAAAAAATAGAATATAATTTAATATAAAAAATGTAATAAAAAATATAATTAAATAAATTGAATAAAACATTTAATCAAATAAATAAAAATAAAAAAATAGAATAAAAAATATATAAATATAAAAAATTTATTAAATTAAAAATGTGTTTATATATATTTTTTCTTTTATTTCATTCTTTTATTTTTTATATTATATTTTTATTTGTATGTGATTTAATTGTTTATTTAATTATATTTTTTATTATATTATATTTTTATTTTGTATTTTATTTATTTATTTTATTATATTTATTTTTTTATTCTTTTATATATTTATATATATTTTTTAATTGTATTTTTTTATTCAATTTTGTATTTTATTTATTTATATTTTTTATATTTTATTTTATTCTTTTTTATATATTTTTTTTTATTTAATTTAGCATTTTATTTATTTATTTTATATATATATATAAATTTTTTTTGTTTTTTTTCATTATTTTATTTCTTTAGTTATTTATTTTATTATATTTTATTTTTTATTTCATTCTTTTTATATATATATATTTATTTTATTTATTTATTTTTGTTTGATTTTGTATTTGTTTTATTTGATTTTTTTATTATTATTATTATTTTTATTGTTTTATTTTTTTGATTATTATTATTGTGTGATGCCACATGATTGTCAGCTCTTAATGTAAGTAGTGCAGTGTCTCTTCACAGATTATGAATCGTTCTGTCGATATTAAATATGCTTGCTCACGGGTCTCTCCTGTATGTCAGTGTCCTGTGATGTGTGAAAAGAAGCACTTCCTGTGTCCTGTGATGTGTGAAAGAAGCACTTCCTGTGGTTTTACTGACCTGTGTGAATCTTTAGTGTGCGTCTGTCTGAATGATTTCCAGGAGTTTGTTTACATTGAGCAGATTGTGTGTTTGTCAGGAATCTGCCGTCGGCTTTCGAGGATTTTCCCATTCAGACGGCTCTAACTGTTGAGTGTGTGTGTGTGTGTGTGTGTGTGTGTGTGTGTGTGTGTGTGTGTGACCAGATCCAGGAACAGTTGTCAAGAACGGCCTGCAGGAAGTCCCAGGGTCTCAGACCCCTGGTAAGAGACGCCTCAAATGTACTCGCCGCCCCAGTTTAGTTTCTGGTGTCACTCCATTATTTGATTCATACCTTGGTTTGCTTGTATTCTTTCATGCTCATTTTCAGTTCAGATCATTGTTTTGGTTGGACTGGTCTCAGTGGGTGTAGAGGAGACTAAAGCCGTCCTTTTATACTGGTTTTAGTTTAGTTATTGCATGTTTGTCCGTTAGCAGTGAGTCGAATAGCTTCTGTTTCTGTGGCGTCGTCTTCATCCTCTGTCATGTGGCCTTTGACTGGGCCAAACCTTTATTTACAGTATGGCCTGTTTTGCATGAAAGGCATCCGTTGTAAGTGTATTTACTGTACGCATGTTTACTATTTGAGTGTTCTTTATAATGCTTTATAATGGTTCTTTCACGTTAATAGGTCTCGTTTATTAAACTCAAATGCATGTAAATTGTCCATTAAATGTAATAAGTCTAGTCTCATTAATTTGCAATGCAGCCCTGGCTCAACTTTGCGACTAAAAATAGACGTGTGTGTGTGAACTGTACAATGTATTTTGGAACACGTGCAAATAAAAGATCATAAGTCTTCAAACCCTTCAATGCTATACCAAGCGTCTAAATGTTCATTTTGAGGCATCTTATATTTAGGGATGGAAAAACATAAATGGTCACATTCACCTCAGAAAAAAAACATATCCAGTGTCCATAAACTCATTAGTCAGCTAGAAAAATAGACTCTAGAGAGGAGCATTTGGCTAAATATATGCACCATATTCCATATTCATTATAATTTGTAATGTTCTTCAATATTTAATGCATGTTCGAATTAATCTGGCAAGTTATAACAGCCACCATTTAAATGTTACATTTAAAAAAAATATGATGATTATATGATTTTCATTTGTAAAGTTAATATTATAACTTTATTATTATAAAAACAACTTTAAGTGTTTGTACAAATGAATTTTTACCTTTAATATTATAGTACAACTGACTCCCATAGTTTACAGCATTAGTGAGATTTGTTTTCCCAAATTTGTTTTAGATTTATCGCAAGATTTGTTTTACATTCCAAATTTTGCCATGTATTGTACCTGATATACAGTATATCCAAAATAATCAATATTGAACCAAGCCTTTCCAAAGTTTTGTGACAATTTATGCATTTCATTTAACTCATTGTTTTTTTTAAATGACAAAAACAAAATAGTTTGTCAGTTATCACAACTGTTCTAACACTGGTTATTCAATAAATAGATATTACTGTTACTAAACTCTGCTCAAAAGAAATTTAATTCCAAATTGATCTATATCATGATAAGTATCGTATCGTGACTTCAGTATCGTATCGTGACATTGTTGGTGATACACAGCCCTAGCGTCTACAGGCTCGACCAATCAATATTGTGATAAGTATCGTATCGTGACTTCAGTATCGTGAGGGGCGCATTACATCATCAGAGCATCATCACATGCTCTTTCATTACATCATCAGAGCATCATCACATGCTCTTTCATTACATCATCAGAGCATCATCACATGCTCTTTCATTACATCATCAGAGCATCATCACATGCTCTTTCATTACATCATCAGAGCATCATCACATGCTCTTTCATTACATCATCAGAGCATCATCACATGCTCTTTCATTACATCATCAGAGCATCATCACATGCTCTTTCATTACATCATCAGAGCATCATCACATGCTCTTTCATTACATCATCAGAGCAGAAAGACGTCTGGATGGCGGAGTCACTGCAGCTCAAACATCAGACGCTTCACTGGTTTCCTGCTAGTGGGAAATATCATTAGGTAAATGGGTAGATAATGAACTATATCTCAGGGCTCGACATTAACGCTTGTCCGGGACAAGTGGATTTTTTGAAGGGGCAAGTGAAAGAGAATTTGATTTGCCCGACGGACAAGTGTCCTGATAAACCGTCATTAACAAAAATAACTAGGGAATCACCCAAATGCAAGAATGATTCTGCATTCATTACTGTAAGTGGCGATCGTCAGTGAATGATAATAATGTATAATGAACTGACGGTAACTAACGCACTGTTGACGCTCGCGCAGCCTCTCGAGGAGAAATCGCAACATGTGCGCCGCTCACACAGAGAAACTCAGTTACACTGCCGTAAAAATGTAGAAATGTGGAGTTTATTTATATTTATAACATGATACAGTTGCAACATTCCCAAGAGTGTGTTTTCCTGAATAACATCACAACTGAAAATGACTCTGATTCATACGCCAGTTCCATAAACAATTATTAACATTACGTCACTTACATTTTAGATGCAATATTGAGTGTTTTTGTTCTATTTCAGCAGCGAAAATAGTTCCAAAAGATCACAGCAGAACGAGTGTCACAGCATCAGTGTGTGTGTGTGTTAGTGAATGATTCAGCGTTTGAATGAACCAATAGAATCAAAGATTCAATGAACTATTCATAAACGACCGCCTCATTCTTGAATGAATCAGCGTTTGAACGAATCGACTCAATGACTCACTCATTCAGACGCTCACAGCGCCACCTACTGGTGCTTTTTTGCAAACATTTCTTATTTGTATATTTAAAAAATATTTAAAACAATCTCATAACATTATTTAATGCAGTTGTAATTTTTCAGTGTAAATTATTTAATTTGACTGGTAACAGCCAGTGTCGTCTTCTAATTTAATTTATTGATCCAATTTAAGAATATTAAAGGAAATCTGAATCATAGCCTATATTTAATAAGATTAGGGGAAAATGCCCTTTATAAATGGTAAAAATATCACAAATATGCATATGTGACAGCTGATTGAACACTGGTGAGAATATTGCTTCAGGATACATTTTATTTACAACACACACAAAAAAATAAGTGTATGACAGATTTACTTGTCCGAAAGACAAGCATGTGAACAAGCTTAATGTCGAGCCCTGATATCTCTTTACATAAATTCTATTTTCTACTTAAAACTATCATTTCGTTATTTTTACTAACCCAAATAATGACTCATCCGCCAGTTTGCACGTGAGGGGGAAAACTTGTGTTCCTTCCACTTAAGAGTTGAGCTCTTTTTATTTTAATATATCTCTTTACATAAATACTATTTTCTAATTTAAAAAAAATAATTTAGTTATTTTACTTACCCAGTGTTTTGTATGTGAAGCTGTTTCACGTGAATATTACCACAGGAGTGAAACACAAAGCTTTGTTTAGCCTAGAAAGGAAATAATGGTCAGAGAGCACTTTTTCATTCTGGATCTGGTCACTCGATTTTCCGTGAATTTTAACAATAGGCCTAGTCCATTTTATCCCAATGGACATGGACATCTCGATTCCTTTCCCAAATCTTCACTCACGTCGCACCCATGTTCGCAGGGGATTATAAATGTTTCTTCCTTTCGTTTGCTTATAATTAAGTCTATTATAACTATTCACATCCTTTACTGTGGGAAAGTATAAAAACACTGTGGGACGAAATCCTTTTTACTTCAAATTTTATTTAACACAGTTTGTTCTTGTTATTAAACTTGGTAAGGCACGTCAAGTTTGGTTTATTTGAATAGCGCATTTCACACACACACACACACACACACACACACACACACACACACACACACACACGCTGGTGATTTTAGTTTCGTTTTCTCTGGCAGTGAATAATCAAACATTGCCTAAATGTCTTGACCCTGTGGAAGATAAAATCCGCTCTTCAGACCTTTTACAACAAGTGTTGCTTTGCAACATCAGGAGAAAACATGAAGATGAAGATATTCGAGTCTATCCAGCTTGTGTCCCACATTCCTCTCAAAGCGCAGAGCGGTATATGACACATCTTTGCGGGGAAATAGTATGAATCAAATATTTTTCTAAGTAATATTTAATTTTCTTATATTCTTGAGGTAACCATTATTTACTGAAAATCGTTTAAATGTTTTATAGGCTGTGTAGTTTCACTGACGGAAATGCTAAAATAAACACGCATGATTATGGATGTTTCAGCCTCAAATGATTTCAAAATGTAGGCTATATATATATATATATATCTGGCATAGACTACAGTATTTAAAATAGCATATATATGCATTAGTTACATCCTCAATTTAATTTACAGAGTTTTTAGTGGCGTGGCGTGAAACATGATTAAAATCACTTTAAAAAAAGGAAAATAAAGTTAAATAGGCAACAAAAAAAGATCACAATTGTGTGTTTGGGTCATGGCTTTAATGCAGAGACTTTTGTTTTTGTAATCCTGCTCTCAAACATATAAAAATGTGGATTTATCGGCCAATATATCGGTTATCGGCTTTCAAATATGAATAATTATCGGTATCGGCCAAAATGTTCATATCAGTGCATCCCTAGTTTTTTGTGAGTAAAAGGCCTTTTAGTGTATTTATAAAAATGTTCCTCTTCAACTTCCTGTTTCACTTTGTTGAAATCTGCTGATTTTATAAATATCATCTTAGTAAGTCATATTATTGGCTGATATCTACAGTCAAACCACACTTTATACAACATTCTCCCGCAGTTTATTCACTATCGTTTAGAAAACAGCAATAAAACATGACAAGAACTCATTACAAGTTTACATTACAAGCATCCGAATTGCATATAGTTATCAGATTGCATATTTTTGCTCAGTTTTTTCCTCTTATTCTCATTATATAAGCAATAGAATTAAATCAAATATGATACAAAAATACACTGCACTTGTTTTAATGTTCAATAAACTGCTCCGTTAGGTCACATGTCAGGGTTAAAGACGCTTGAAGAAAGCAATGGCCAGTGTTGTTTATTATGGGATGTGTTGAGCGTCCTATAGATGGCGCCGCTGAGCTGTGAGCTCTTCCCATCATGCATCATGATTATGGAAAGTTTCTCTGCTGTTCTTGCAGGAAGTAAGTAGGGCATAGATGTGTGAGCTGCAGTGTCCAGGGATTCGTTTATAAACGTGTGTGTGTGTGTGTGTGTGTGTGTGTGTGTGTGTCGCATGCTGCATGCAACTGGGCTGATCTGAGCTTGATTGACAGGTGTGAAGTACTAACCAGCGCTGTTGTTCTCTTCCCGTTCTGCCCTGCGTTGTGTGTGTGTGTGTGTGTGTGTGTGCTTCAGATGACTAGATCTTCAGCTTCTCCTCCTTCTTCTTCTTCTCCTCCTCCTTCTCTCGCTTTACGCTGCTGAACCTTCTGGAAACCCGTTCCTGATCCTCCTCCTCCTGAACCACGCCCTGCCCGAGGACTTGGGATGTGTTCAGAGAATCACTAACCCTAGTGTCTACATAGGCTGCTGCCTTCTAAGGGGACGTTTGCACTGATTTATTAACCTCTGCATCACCATGGCAACAACACACCCTTCATGAACATGTGATGCACAAACAAATATACATTTATTTTCCCCAAATTCTGTTTTTATTTTTCCTGGATTCCATTTTAATGGTCATGTTACATTGTAGTAATCTCAAAATCATGTGTAGTTTATTGAAATCAAGAAGCTTTATTAATACAATATTAACAAAAATAAAATTTGTTTGCCCCTATGAAATTAATTTTATTTTCCCCAAATAATTTTATTCCATTTTAATGGCTACATTTCTAAATTTAGTAATATCAAAAGCATGTGAATTTTATGCCCCAATGAAATGCCCCAAATTCTGAGTTTATTTTCTGGATTTCATTTTAATGGTCAAATTAAATTGTAGTAATCTCATCATGTGTAGTTTATTGAAATCATGAAGCTTTATTAATAAAATATTAACAAAAATCCCTGTGAAATTAATTTTATTTTCCCCAAATAATTTTATTTTTTCTAGATTTCAATTTTAATGGCTACATTTTAAATTGTAGTAATCTCAAAATCATGTGTAATTTATTGAAATCATGCAGCTTACACAATTTATTAAAATATTAACAAAAATCTAATTTGTATGCCTCTATGAAATTTATTTTCCCCAAATCATTTTATTTTTTCTGGATTTCATTTTAATGGTCACATTAAATTGTAGTAATCTCAAATCATGTGTAGTTTATTGAAATCATGAAGCTTTATTAATAAAATATGAACAAAAATCACATTTTTATGCCCTTATGAAATTCATCTTATTTCCCCCAAATTATGTTTATTTTTCTGGATTCCATTTCAATGGTTAAATTAAATTGAAGTAATCCAAAATCATGTGTAGTTCATTGAAATCATGAAGCTCATACAATGAATTAAAATATTAACAAAAATCAAATTTTTATGCCCCCATGAAATTTTTATTTTCCCTAAATATTTTTTCCCTCCTGGATTCCATTTTGTTTTACAATAAATATCAAATTTTAATTTGATTTCTGATGTTTATTATTTAGAAAGATTTTAATCAAATCAAATCAAAAAGGCATAAAACATCATCAATTTAATTTACGAAATTCTGATGCCTGTAATGTAACAACTACTGACATTAAATGCATATTAATATCAATATCTGCCTTAGTAAGATGATCTATAAATGAGTTTTAAATCATATAATGCAATGCAATACAAGATGATTGACAGGTGAACTAATAGCCTGATGATCATATTTGATGCTCATATTTTAGCATCAATTTCCTAATTTTTTTTATTGATTTTTCAGTTCAACTTGGAATATTAATAGCAATATAAGAGTTATTGTTGCGTTTACTTTATAGAAACAGGATCAGATTGGATGGTGTGTATCAGAGGCTGTGGGCTTTATAGGGTTAAAGAAGCATTTCCTCTTTGGCAAAGTCATGTCAGGCTGTAGAGCCACACACACACACACACACACACACACGCGCACACACACACACCACACACCACACACACGCACACACACACACCACACACACACCACACACACACACCACCGGAGGATCATGGGAAACGGGATCTTTTGAGGGAATCGTAGCTCAGAGTGAGAGTTGATATATCTGGTGATGACAGACCGCAGTCACACACACTCATGCGTCTGTGCGTTTCAGACATCAGCCTCACACACACACACACACACACACACACACATTCACTCACACACACATTCACTCACACACACATTCACTCACACACGCCGGTGCCTCTGTTTGCTTTTTAATCATCAGCCTCACACTCATAGACACTCACACTCTCTCTCTCTCACACACACACACACACACAGACACACACACACTCTCTCACACACACACACACACACACACACACACACACACTCTCTCACTCAGACACATACTCTCACACTCACTCGCTCACGCACACACTCTCACACACACACACACACACACACACACACACACTCTCTCTCTCTCACACACACACACAGACACACACACACTCACACACACACTCACACACACACTCTCACACACACACACACACACACACACACACACACACACACTCTCACTCAGACACATACTCTCACACTCACTCGCTCACTCACGCACACACTCTCACACACACACACACACACACTCTCTCTCTCAAACACACACTCACTCTCTCACACACACTCTCTCTCTCTCACACACACACACACACAGACACACACACACTCTCTCTCTCTCACACACACACACACACAGACACACACACACTCACACACACACTCACACACACACACACTCTCACACACACACACACACACACACACACTCTCACTCAGACACATACTCTCACACTCACTCGCTCACTCACGCACACACTCTCACACACACACACACACTCTCTCTCTCAAACACACACTCACTCTCTCACACACACTCTCTCTCTCTCACTCACTCACTCACACACACTCTCTCTCACTCACACACACACTCACACTCACTCACTCACTCACTCACTCACTCAATCACAAACACTCTCTCTCACACACACACACACACACTCTCTCTCAAACACACACTCACTCTCTCACACACACTCTCTCTCTCTCTCTCTCTCTCTCTCTCTCTCTCTCTCACACACACACACACACACACACAGTCAGTCTAAGGCCAGAAACGCTCGACACGAGCACCCACGCAGATGCGATTACTCTTTACTCCGCCAGATGAGCGCATCAGTAGCATATCATCTAAATATCTACAAATAAAGTAAATGTGTGATTAAAGCCATTTGTATTAGTTTCAGGGTTTTATTCAGCTGATGTATTTCCTGTATGCCTGTAATGTGTGTGTTGTTCCTGTCATCTACACTTACACAAGCCTTGTTTTCTGACCTGTACTAAACACTGTCTTACGTGCTCTATTGTGTGCATTATGTTCATATTCTATCCCAGCATGCAAACGGGGGTGAAGTGTGTCGTCTCTGCAACATTAGCAGTACCAAAGCAGATATTACTCAGAGAGGTAGTGCAAAACTCTCAGTATTGGTTGAGCCATTATTCTTCTAGATGGCACAGAAATCACACACTTCAGTGCGAGAGAGTGACTGCAACGGCACCTAAATGAGATGAGTCTTCAGAAACACACACTCTGCTCACACACTGCTGTAGTCTTCATTACGTCTGATGTCGGGTTTTCTAGTGTCCACACGGCTAATAAAAGTTTTTATCGACTGTTTAAACTGATTTCAGTCTGTCTTTGTGCTTTCACATGTTTGCAACAGCTTAATTTGGAAAGTTTTGGAACTCAAAAAATGTTGTATGTACATTGACAACCTTTTTTTCCATGATTGAGGGATGGGATTGGGCTTGGTGATTGGCACAAATATCGATTTCGATCTTGATTCAGTATCAATTCATTTATAGCCTACTGTACATATATTGAAAAATACGTTTGCACTATTTTAAACTTCTATTTGCTTGCATTCATTAATATTCACTCGTGTGTGTGCTTATATAAGTATCATTAAAAATATTAGAATGTAAGCTAACTTTTTTTAAAATTTCACATTTAAAGAAATCTAGTGTTTGATCGTGTCTAAATATTTATTAAAATGCAAAACCTAAAAATAAGTAAGCAGTTATGATCTGCAATACTTGTGCAACTAGATGTATATTTATTAAAGAGGCACCCAGTGGGAAAACCATGGCATTACAAATGAAAATTATTTCACATAATGACTGTAATTTGCCTCTTTGCTTTGGAATTCTCTATTTTAACCTTGATTACTACACTAATTGTAATATAAATAATACAAAATATTTTAAGTGATCATTAATGGACCATTATTATTGCACAAATAGTGGGCCTATTTTGTACCGAAAAGATATCCTCATAATATTCAATAAATATTATTTAACTAAAATATATAACATTTAATTGAAAAATAGTTAAGTTGTGTGGTCACATTTGACCACCAATGAGTATGAGTGTGAGCAATTAATAAGCAATGAGGGCTAAATACAAGAAAACATTAATGCTAACAATGTCACTCTCCATAATAACACGAAACTGTAAATATGGTTGACGTAATAATCAATGAAGCTGTTGTGTATCCATTCTAATGCATTGACACAGCTCTAGAAGTATTGAGCATGTCGCAACTCTGCTTTTCAACGCCTCTGGCTTTAACTGTTATGCCACATTAGCGCTATTGTTCGAATTTCGCATATTAAATTTTAAAAGCTTAGACTTTCATATCAAAAGCAGGGTAGAGAGAGAGAGAGAGAGACGCATGAGTGACAGAGAGATGGAGGGAAAGGAAATGAACGAATACACTGCATGTTTTAAAAAATGTTAAGTTAATGAATAACGACGCGCAATGTGTGTTGCAAAAAAGTATTTAGTCAGCCACCAATTGTGCAAGTTCTCCCACTTAAAAAGATGAGAGAGGCCTGTAATTTTCATCATAGGTACACTTCAACTATGAGAGACTAAAAAAAAATCCAGAAAATCATTGTCTGATTTTTAAAGAATTTATTTGCAAATTATGGTGGAAAATAAGTATTTGGTCAATAACAAAAGTTAATCTCAATACTTTGTTATATACCCTTTGTTGGCAATGAAAGAGGTCAAACGTTTTTCTCCTCAAGGTTTTTCCGCACTGTTGCTGGTAGTTTGGCCCATTCCTCATGCAGATCTCCTCTAGAGCAGGGATGTTTTGGGGCTGTCACTGGGAAACACAGATTTTCAAGGGGTTGAGATCTGGAGACTGGCTAGGCCACTCCAGGACCTTGAAATGCTTCTTACGAAGCCACTCCTTCGTTGCCCGAGCCATATGTTTGGGATCATAGTCATGCTGAAAGACCCAGCCACGTTCATTCTTTCCTTTACACGGATCAAGCGTCCTGCAGAAAAACAGCCCCAAAGCATGACGTAGCTCTTTTTTCAGTAGCTCTTCTGGTGCTTGTTTACTCGTTATCCAGCTTCACAAGCATGACAAGTTAGCGTTAGCTTGTTAATAACAGTAGTAAAGCAGAGGTGGTATAGTTTGCAAGACTAAAGACACGTTTTTATTCACTTGCCTTTTTGGCCCATTCATTTTTCAATCTGTTGCTATGTTCATTTCGTTGACAAATAATTTGTCAATATTTTAATCAACAACATTTTTCACAGACAAAAACGAGACACAAATCAAAACCAGCTTTGAACGACAAAAACTATGTCATTTTCGGTCAGCATTCGGTCTTAAAGTGACAGCAGTCCATTAACCTGCTAACATTTGTGCTCTTAATATTAATCACACAACAAAAGATAGAGAAAATCACCTCTTTAGTTTTAATAAGGATTCATTATATTTATTATACATTAATTATTTAATCTATAAGGAATGTTGTATGCAAGTTATTATAAAGAATGAAAATAAGGAGTAGTTTTATTTAATTGTTACATACTTTTTTTTTATTTATATGTCAGTTAAATCTGTGTCTGTATTGCATGTTTAAACTTGAATATCATTCATATTAATAGGTTAATACAGTAGATGTTTTCTCCAGGTGTGTATAATAATGGGTTTGGGCATTTTGGAGAAATTCTTAATGCATTACAATTTAACTAAACCCATAAAATTGTTTGTGAGTGTGTGTGTCTGAGTGTAGTGATGTTCTAACATCCTGTTAAGTTTTCTGATTAGTATTTTTCTTTATAATTTTTTTTAATAGATTTATTGTAGCAACCTGTGCACTTTCTGAAGATTTTTTGCACTGTGAATTTGCACTGTCAGTTCTGTTTTTGAATAAAGGATTGGAAATTCATGGTTTTTATTTATTTATCCGATTCATCCAAAAAATAATCGACAGATTAATCGATTATTAAAATAATCGTTAGTTGCAGCCCTAATAACGAGTTCAAACAGGGGCCATTAATACAGGTAACGAGTGGAGGACAGAAGAGCCTCTTAAAGAAGAAGTTACTGGTCTGTGAGAGACACAAATCTTGCTTTTTTGTTATTGACCAAATACTTATTTTCCACCATAATTTGCAAATAAATTATTTAAAAATCAGACAATGTGCTTTTCTGGATTTTTTTGCTCATTCTGTCTCTCATAGTTGAAGTGTACCTATGATGAAAATTACAGGCCTCTCTCATCTTTTTAAGTGGGAGAACTTGCACAATTGGTGGCTGACTAAATACTTTTTTGCCCCACTGTGTGTGTGGGAAACACGTTTTTAGACCATATTTCACAGGTGAGTAAATAATGACAGGATCTCAATCTTTGGGTGATCCCTTTAGGTTGATTCTCCCAGTCCTTCCAGAAATGAGCTGTACTTTTGGAGAGTTTTGCCCTTGGTCATGGGGATGGCGTGTGTCTGGAAGTGTGTGTGTGTGTGTGTGTGTGTGTGAAGTGTGTCCTGCGGGAGCTCTATATGGGTCAGCCTGGCCTACTTGAGTCTGTTTTAGGGCTGGGCGGCCGCAGCAGATGTGCTGGATCTGGATGTCCCTGATTCTCCAGAGCCGTCTCTGATCCAGATGTGGCCTCCACACCATCAGCATTTCTATTTCAGTGTTTTGTTAGCTGGACGTAATGCTAACAAGGCGTTATACATATATCAGGTGCTTATGCTAATCTCAGCATCATTACTCCAGTCTTCAGAGTCACATGACCCTTCACAAATCATTCTCATACGAGGATTTGATCAAGACGCATTTATGATTATTATCAATAGTTCATATTTTTGTGGGAACTGATGCATTTTGTGATTCAGGATTCTCTGATGAATAGAGAGTTAAAAAAAACAGCATTTATTTGAAAACTAGGGCTGTCAAAAGATTAATTGCGATTAATCGCATCCAAAATAAAAGTTTGTGTTTACATAATATATGTGTGTGTACTCTGTTAATTATTATTTATATATAAATACACACACATTCATGTATATATTTAAGAAATATTTGCATTTATATACATTTATATAATCTATGATATATATAAATATAAATGTTTTATATATAAAAATATATTTTTCTTAAATATATACATGAATGTGTGTGTATTTATATATAAATAATTAACAGAGTACACACACATATATTATGTAAACACAAACTTTTATTTTGGATGCGATTAATCGCGATTAATCTTTTGACAGCCCTATTTGAAACATTTGTAACATTATAAGTTAGGGCTGCACGATTAATCGGAATTGAATCGTGATCTGGCTTATGTGCGATTATGAAAGCGCAAAGGCTGCGATTTATTAATTTTTTTATTTATTGATTTTTTAAATATATATATATTTTTTTTATTAAATAAATAAATGTAAAGTGAAGAGCGGCTCTTTTAGCGTGTACTAGTAATGTGTTCATAAACCTGTTGTCCAACAAAATACGTTTAATAATTCAGCTACAGCGCTAGCTTAGCTTCACATTAGGGATTTCCTGAAAACAAACGATTACTTCTCTAATGCAAATGTGGAGTTTCTGCTCTTCAGCGCCCTCTGGCCTCCAGTATGAATCAAACTTTTTGGTAACAAATGAGAAAAATACTTCTCTCTAAATAAATTTATATGACAATCCATATGTTTTTCTTCAATATACAGGCGTTTTAATCCCCACAGTGGATGCATAAGAGGCTCATAGTTCATATTAAAGACATGGACTTTAAGAAATTGATATCACAGATAAAAAGCACAGATTTTTATAATAATAATTTTACGATATCCTTAGACCTTTCTTATGATTTTTAGTCAGGCTGTCTGCATATTAAAAGGTAAACCAGCAAATAAATTTTCTGTACAATATAAATATTATTATTATTATTATTATTATTATTATTATTTGTAGTAGTAGTATTATTATATTTATTCTTACATATATTATTGTAACAGTAATATTTCTTATTTTGTTAAATATTATTTCGCAATAATAATAATCATTATTATTATTAGTCATATTAATATATAAACACAAAATGTTATACATTTGTAAAAAAAATCACAATTTTAACCAGAATAATCGCAATTAAATATTTTCCCCAAAACGTGCAGCCCTATTCTAAATGTATTTTGATCGATTTAATGCATTCTTGATGACCTCAAACTTTCGAATGATCGTGTGTATACACACCAATCAGGCATAACATTATGACCAGGTGAATAACACTGATGATTTCCTGTTAGTGGGCGGGATATATTAGGCAGCAAGTGAACATTTTGTCCTCAGAGTTGATGTGTTAGAAGCAGGAAAGTTTGAGGGCCAGATTGTGACGGTTAGACGCATCTGTAATCAAACCCTTTGACTTCTCCATCCTATAGAGGTCAGTAGGGTCCAGCAACTGTTTGATTACCCATAATCCTCAGAATATCTTCTTGAGGGTGACACAAGTTTTGTATTTGTGTGAAGTGTCTCTTCAATGTGTGTGTCCGTTAGTTGACCCTGCTCCTGTGGTGGTAAAGCCCTTCAGCTCTTAACTCTGCATTAGTGGCTTTTGTCGAGTCTCATCTGAACTGAGGTCAGTTTTGAGGATGTTTCCCATAATCCCGTCTGCAGAGGTGCTCTCTCCTGATTCTGAGGAGATTTGGGATGTGTTTGTAAGCCGTTGGCGCTCTAATCCTGAGGATGAACTTCTGAAGATCAGTCGTGGAGTGATGGGGTCACACAGAGGTCACACACACTCCTCCTCCTCCTCCTCTTCCTCTTCATCGCTGCCCTGTCAGATCATGAACGCAGGATTTCCCTCCGTCCTTTTCTTCCTCTTCTCTCCTCTTCCTCCTCTTGTTTTATGGTTGTTGTTCTTCATCTTGTTTTTGTTATTATTCCTCTTTCTCCTCGTCTTTCTTCCCTTTACTCATTTTCTTTTCCTCTTCTGTTTTTGTTGTTCTTTTTATTTCTCCTCTTCCTCATCTCATTCTTCATCTCTGCCTCATCTTCCTTCGCATGTACTTCATCATCTTATTTTCGTTCTTCTTCGTCCTTTTGTTTTGGTTGTTTTTTGTTATTCTTCTTCTTCCTCATTCCTTCTTCCTTGTTTTGTTATTCATCTTCTTCCTCTTCCTTGTCATCATCATCTTGTTTTTTCTCTTCTTCCTCATCTGATTCTCCTTCTTCCTCCTCTTTTTGTAATTATTCCTCTTTCGCCTCCTCTTCCTTATTTATCCTCGCTCATCTTCCTCCTCTGCTTCTTCCTTGCCTTCTTTTTGTTCTTCTTCTTCTTCCTTGTCATTTACTTCCTCATCATCATCTTATATTTGTTGTTCTTCTTCCTCATCTTGTTGTTTTTGATGTATTTGTTTTTCTTTTTATTTCTCCTCTTCTTCATCTGCTTCTGCTGCTTCTTCCTCGTCGTCTTATTGTTTTGTTATCCTTCATCATCTTCCTTTTCATTTTCATGGACTTCATCATCATCTTGTTTTTATTTTTTGTTCTCATTTTTGCTAGTCGGCTTCCTCTTCCTTTTCTTCTAATTGTTTTTGTTGTTTTTTGTTATTCTTCTCCTCCTTCCTAATCTTCTTTCTCTTCTGAATCTGTCACTTCCTCATCTCCTCTTCTTTTCCTTCTGCTTCTCATCTTCTTCATTGTTTTAGTTCAGCTTTATTTCCGTGGCGTGAGGTGTGTATTAGCGTGCCGACAGAACCTCGTTTTCAACAATAATTTAAGACGATTCACTTTTCCTGCTGAGAACAATGTTTCCTTTACTGAAGAATGATAGTTTTGTGCAGTAAAAGGTGCTGTTTATTTCCATATTTCATATATTTCTATCAGATCTGATCCGTGTCTAGTAAACATGACCTTAAACCTGTGTAATGATATCCTCCTCAAGACCAACTTATCTTTATAGGGATTAGTTTTGGCTTATTTTCCACATCCCTATTAAAGTGGACATATTATGTTCCTTTTCACAAGATATATTATAAATCTCTGGTGTCTCCAGAATGTGTCTGTGAAGTTTCAGCTCAAAATACCCCACAGATAATTTATTAAAGCTTGTCAAATTTGCCCCTATTTGAGTGTGAGCAAAACGCACCATTTATGTGTGTGTCCCTTTAAATGCAAATGAGCTGCTGCTCCCCGCCCCCCTTTCCAGAAGAGGGCGGAGCCTTTACATGAGCTTCAGATACTCCGTCAACAACAAAACAGGCCAATCTCACTCAGACAAAATGTCAGAAATAAGCAGTTGTGGAGCAGCCGTACATGTTTGAGCCGCAGTCGGACACAGACGAGACTCAGGAAGACACTTTTAGACGCATCTGGACGTTTCTGAATGATTAGTGGATACATTTATGTAGGCTAACGTCCGTCACCCGACTTTACAATGCATAATAAATGTGCCTATGCTATAAACGTGTCTATGCTAAAAGGGCCAATCATCAGCAGTCATGGGCGGGGCTTCCCTACTCTTATGTAGGAGTGGGGGAAATATGAGAGATTGATAATGATTGATGGGGATTATTAAAACATTGGGTGGATTTTTACCATTATAGGCTGGTTGTTTACACACTGTTCAAACTAATATATCATAATAGGTCCGCTTTAAGGGTCAGATAGAGACACCTTGTCAATCATGATTAATAAATAATAGTTATTTGCACTACCAACTGTTTATTACAGTAACAACTGTTTACTTATGCATTTTGCACTACCATACCTTAACTGTAATATGCAATCACTTTCCACTGCACTTTTACACTTTTTTCGGATAGCTTCTGTCCATAATTTATTGCACTACCTTAATCCACTGCCATATTCCTCATTTTAGCCTAACATATCATTGTATACCTCTATCTGTAAAATTCTGTTTATAGTAATAACCATCTGTATATTATATTATATTCATAGTACATATTCACCTGTAAATTCTGTTTATAGTAATAACCATCTCTCTATTTATAGATATATTTATATATACTCAGACATATCCATGTCCTGCACTTATGCAAACGTTGTATATCCTGCACTTGCTGCTATTGCACTTCTGGTCAGACCTAAATTTCGTTGCCTTGTACTTGCGTAATGACAATAAAGTTGAATCTAATCTAATCTAAATGCTATTAAAATGAAGACCTTTGAATGCATCATTAGCAGATAGATCTATAGTTGTGTTTTGTTGTGCAGTCCTACAGTATTATCAGTGTTAAACACAGATCCCTTTATCAGCTCTTTGAGGCGTCTGCTTTAATGCTTTATTTGTCCGCAGGTGCTGTGAATGATCTAAATGCGATCCGGTGGACATAAAGCCGTCCGTGAGGTCGCACAGACTCGTGTCATTGCTCTGCTTCCTCTGGCTGATGGCATGAGATGCGCATCGGCTGCCCAGCGTTTGCTGTCCTCATTGGCAAAGTCGTATAAATAGACGTGGTCTGTGCGGCCCATGGGAGGTTTGGAGGCAGAGACAGAGAAACGGGAAGAGAGACAGAAACGCTGTCCACAAAAATATATCACAGCGATATTGGTTCAAACTCTGGGCAAAGACATCCACAAAAAAAAAACACAGCCTCAATCTTCAGTCTCATAACCCAGAACCAAATCTTTTGTAACATTATAAATGTCCCGTTTGATCAATTTAATGCATCCCACAAGGTGAGGGCGACACGTTTGCCCACAAAGAGCCATTTTTAATGTCGTATTATAAAGCAGACACGGCTAAAACGTATAGCTTTATATATTGGTAAGAGATTGCACACACACACACACACACACACAGACACACACACATATCGATATATCGTGACTGTTGTTTTAATGATGTCCCTCACTTTACTGAAACATACCACACATACACTTATGATTTACTCCATTAAAATGCATTTATAATGCCCTCAATATTCAAGATAAGAGGCAAAAATACCCCTGTATGTAATTTAATATAGTTATCAATATCACACAAAGAGTGCCCTTTTTTCTCCAAATATCAGCACGGTTACAAATGTGATATTGATTTTATACAACAAGGAGAGAATATTGATTGATTTTAGACACAATATTACCTGTTTTTACTCTTTCGCTAAAGAAAATAGTTCCAAACAAAGCCACAGGACTGTTTTGCGTCTCTGAGCGACACATGACGGTAATTCATCACTGAATGAACCAATCGGTGGAATGAAGGATTCAATGACTCACTCATTAAGACAGTTAAATGATTTGTTCCTGAATGAATCGGTTGAATCTCAATGACTCACTCATTAAGACAGTTAAATGATTCGTTCCTGAATGAATCGGTTGAATCTCAATGACTCACTCATTAAGACAGTTAAATGATTCGTTCCTGAATGAATCGGTTGAATCTCAATGACTCACTCATTAAGACAGTTAAATGATTTGTTCCTGAATGAATCGGTTGAATCTCAATGACTCACTCATTAAGACAGTTAAATGATTCGTTCCTGAATGAATCAGTTGAATCTCAATGACTCACTCATTAAGACAGTTAAATGATTCGTTCCTGAATGAATCAGTTGAATCTCAATGACTCACTCATTAAGACAGTTAAATGATTTGTTCCTGAATGAATCAGTTGAATCTCAATGACTCACTCATTAAGACAGTTAAATGATTCGTTCCTGAATGAATCGGTTGAATCTCAATGACTCACTCATTAAGACAGTTAAATGATTCGTTCCTGAATGAATCGGTTGAATCTCAATGACTCACTCGTTAACAGTGACTTGCTGCCTCCTACTGGTGGTTTTAATATCACATTTAAAATCTCCTTTTTATATCATCTCAAATATATAAAAGTATATCACATGTTTGTTTATTGGAAATTTAACAGTGAAGCACTGAGCTTGAATTGATATGGAGATGAAATTAACTTTTATTAACAACAGTAATGTGCAAAAACCATCATTCTGAACTGACGACAGCTTCAGTGATCATTAAGGGAGCTTTACTTGCTTTCTGTGTAATTCAGTCACAATTTGAAGAAAAGTTTGTTTTTCATGAGACTGTGATTTCATATATTAAGGAGTGGAAACGGCTAATAAGTCAATAAGTGCTCCTCTGCTGCCATCTACTGGTTATAGTGATCTTTTTTAAAATAAAAGTGCTTGTTTGCCACAAAGTGGTCTACACCTTTAAACTTTTAGTTTTACAAATTATCACATTAAAAATAACATTAAAATTGGATAATATTTAGAGCTTTTAAAGGTGCAGTGTGGGAATTTCAGCGGCATCTAGTGGTGAGGTTGTAAATTGCAATCACCCAACACTCACCCCTCCCTTTCAGAGAAGCTACGGTGGCCCACACAGGACAAAGATGTGGTCGTCTGAGACAGCACAGAGTAGCTAGCGCTATGTAGAGAAGTTTGTCCGTTTAGGGCCACTGTAGAAACATGGCGGCACAAAATGTCGGATTTCACTGTAAGGGACCCGCGGTGTGTGTAGATAGAAACGGCTCATTCTGAGGTAATAAACACACACTCTTTATACACCACTGTATAATATATTGCATTTCTGTCAATAGATCCTCATAAATACTACACACTGCACCTTTAAATGCTGGAAAAGTGTGAAGCACTTGTGCTTGAATTTCTCTCAAAAGGTTGTACGAACCCTGAGATGAATAAATGTAAAAAAACAACAACAACATTCGACTATTTCTTCCACAATACCATGAGGTGTCACTACATTAAATCCCTGGTGAATGTTAGTTCTTTGTGGACTCATGGCTCAGTGTTTCTCCTGGTGTCCACATCAGCACTGTTAGATCTGATATCTGTGCTTTATTACTGAGAATTCTCCACCCAACGCTTCCACTACATCTCACATCACAGCGATGTTATTAATTCTGTCTTATTCATTGTTCATTTATGGTCATAGATTGTCGATTCAGGGTCATAGATTGTTGATTTATGGTCATAGATTGTTGATTTATGGTCATAGATTGTTGATTTATGGTCATAGATTGTTGATTTATGGTCATAGATTGTTGATTTATGGTCATAGATTGTTGATTTATGGTCATAGATTGTTGATTTATGGTCATAGATTGTTGATTTGGGGTCAGGGATTGTTGATTTATGGTCATAGATTGTTGATTTATGGTCATAGATTGTTGATTTATGGTCATAGATTGTTGATTTATGGTCATGGATTGTTGATTTGGGGTCATAGATTGTTGATTTATGGTCATGGATTGTTGATTTGGGGTCATAGATTGTTGATTTATGGTCATAGATTGTTGATTTGGGGTCATAGATTGTTGATTTATGGTCATAGATTGTTGATTCGGGGTCATAGATTGTTGATTTATGGTCATGGATTGTTGATTTATGGTCATAGATTGTTGATTTATGGTCATGGATTGTTGATTTGGGGTCATAGATTGTTGATTTATGGTCATAGATTGTTGATTTATGGTCATAGATTGTTGATTTATGGTCATCGATTGTTGATTTATGGTCATAGATTGTTGATTTATGGTCATAGATTGTTGATTTATGGTCATAGATTGTTGATTTGGGGTCATAGATTGTTGATTTATGGTCATAGATTGTTGATTCGGGGTCATAGATTGTTGATTTATGGTCATGGATTGTTGATTTATGGTCATAGATTGTTGATTTATGGTCATGGATTGTTGATTTGGGGTCATAGATTGTTGATTTATGGTCATAGATTGTTGATTTATGGTCATGGATTGTTGATTTGGGGTCATAGATTGTTGATTTATGGTCATAGATTGTTGATTTGGGGTCATAGATTGTTGATTTATGGTCATAGATTGTTGATTTATGGTCATGGATTGTTGATTTGGGGTCATAGATTGTTGATTTATGGTCATGGATTGTTGATTTGGGGTCATAGATTGTTGATTTATGGTCATAGATTGTTGATTTGGGGTCATAGATTGTTGATTTATGGTCATAGATTGTTGATTCGGGGTCATAGATTGTTGATTTGGGGTCAGGGATTGTTGATTTGGGGTCATAGATTGTTGATTTATGGTCATAGATTGTTGATTTGGGGTCATAGATTGTTGATTTATGGTCATAGATTGTTGATTCGGGGTCATAGATTGTTGATTTATGGTCATGGATTGTTGATTTATGGTCATGGATTGTTGATTTGGGGTCATAGATTGTTGATTTATGGTCATAGATTGTTGATTTGGGGTCAGGGATTGTTGATTTATGGTCATAGATTGTTGATTTATGGTCATAGATTGTTGATTTATGGTCATAGATTGTTGATTTATGGTCATAGATTGTTGATTTATGGTCATAGATTGTTGATTTGGGGTCATAGATTGTTGATTTGGGGTCAGGGATTGTTGATTTATGGTCATAGATTGTTGATTTATGGTCATGGATTGTTGATTTGGGGTCATAGATTGTTGATTTATGGTCATGGATTGTTGATTTATGGTCATGGATTGTTGATTTATGGTCATGGATTGTTGATTTGGGGTCATAGATTGTTGATTTATGGTCATAGATTGTTGATTTATGGTCATAGATTGTTGATTTGGGGTCATAGATTGTTGATTTATGGTCATGGATTGTTGATTTATGGTCATGGATTGTTGATTTATGGTCAAGGATTGTTGATTTGGGGTCATAGATTGTTGATTTATGGTCATGGATTGTTGATTTATGGTCATAGATTGTTGATTTATGGTCATGGATTGTTGATTTGGGGTCATAGATTGTTGATTTATGGTCATAGATTGTTGATTTATGGTCATGGATTGTTGATTTATGGTCATGGATTGTTGATTTGGGGTCATAGATTGTTGATTTATGGTCATAGATTGTTGATTTATGGTCATAGATTGTTGATTTATGGTCATGGATTGTTGATTTATGGTCATGGATTGTTGATTTATGGTCATGGATTGTTGATTTATGGTCATAGATTGTTGATTTATGGTCATGGATTGTTGATTTATGGTCATAGATTGTTGATTTATGGTCATGGATTGTTGATTTGGGGTCATAGATTGTTGATTTATGGTCATAGATTGTTGATTTGGGGTCATAGATTGTTGATTTATGGTCATAGATTGTTGATTTATGGTCATGGATTGTTGATTTGGGGTCATAGATTGTTGATTTATGGTCATAGATTGTTGATTTGGGGTCAGGGATTGTTGATTTATGGTCATAGATTGTTGATTTATGGTCATAGATTGTTGATTTATGGTCATGGATTGTTGATTTATGGTCATGGATTGTTGATTTGGGGTCATAGATTGTTGATTTATGGTCATAGATTGTTGATTTGGGGTCATAGATTGTTGATTTATGGTCATAGATTGTTGATTTATGGTCATGGATTGTTGATTTGGGGTCATAGATTGTTGATTTATGGTCATAGATTGTTGATTTATGGTCATGGATTGTTGATTTATGGTCATGGATTGTTGATTTGGGGTCATAGATTGTTGATTTATGGTCATAGATTGTTGATTTGGGGTCATAGATTGTTGATTTATGGTCATAGATTGTTGATTTATGGTCATGGATTGTTGATTTGGGGTCATAGATTGTTGATTTATGGTCATAGATTGTTGATTTGGGGTCAGGGATTGTTGATTTATGGTCATAGATTGTTGATTTATGGTCATAGATTGTTGATTTATGGTCATGGATTGTTGATTTATGGTCATGGATTGTTGATTTATGGTCATAGATTGTTGATTCGGGGTCATAGATTGTTGATTTATGGTCATAGATTGTTGATTTATGGTCATAGATTGTTGATTTGGGGTCATAGATTGTTGATTTATGGTCATAGATTGTTGATTTGGGGTCATAGATTGTTGATTTATGGTCATCGATTGTTGATTTATGGTCATAGATTGTTGATTTATGGTCATAGATTGTTGATTTATGGTCATAGATTGTTGATTTATGGTCATAGATTGTTGATTTATGGTCATAGATTGTTGATTTATGGTCATAGATTGTTGATTTATGGTCATGGATTGTTGATTTGGGGTCATAGATTGTTGATTTATGGTCATGGATTGTTGATTTATGGTCATAGATTGTTGATTTATGGTCATGGATTGTTGATTTATGGTCATGGATTGTTGATTTATGGTCATAGATTGTTGATTTATGGTCATGGATTGTTGATTTGGGGTCATAGATTGTTGATTTATGGTCATGGATTGTTGATTTGGGGTCATAGATTGTTGATTTATGGTCATAGATTGTTGATTTGGGGTCATAGATTGTTGATTTATGGTCATAGATTGTTGATTCGGGGTCATAGATTGTTGATTTATGGTCATGGATTGTTGATTTATGGTCATAGATTGTTGATTTATGGTCATGGATTGTTGATTTGGGGTCATAGATTGTTGATTTATGGTCATAGATTGTTGATTTATGGTCATAGATTGTTGATTTATGGTCATCGATTGTTGATTTATGGTCATAGATTGTTGATTTATGGTCATAGATTGTTGATTTATGGTCATAGATTGTTGATTTATGGTCATAGATTGTTGATTTATGGTCATAGAATGTTGATTTGGGGTCAGGGATTGTTGATTTATGGTCATAGATTGTTGATTTATGGTCATAGATTGTTGATTTATGGTCATAGATTGTTGATTTATGGTCATGGATTGTTGATTTGGGGTCATAGATTGTTGATTTATGGTCATGGATTGTTGATTTGGGGTCATAGATTGTTGATTTATGGTCATGGATTGTTGATTTGGGGTCATAGATTGTTGATTTGGGGTCATAGATTGTTGATTTATGGTCATAGATTGTTGATTCGGGGTCATAGATTGTTGATTTATGGTCATGGATTGTTGATTTATGGTCATAGATTGTTGATTTATGGTCATGGATTGTTGATTTGGGGTCATAGATTGTTGATTTATGGTCATAGATTGTTGATTTATGGTCATAGATTGTTGATTTATGGTCATCGATTGTTGATTTATGGTCATAGATTGTTGATTTATGGTCATAGATTGTTGATTTATGGTCATAGATTGTTGATTTGGGGTCATAGATTGTTGATTTATGGTCATAGATTGTTGATTCGGGGTCATAGATTGTTGATTTATGGTCATGGATTGTTGATTTATGGTCATAGATTGTTGATTTATGGTCATGGATTGTTGATTTGGGGTCATAGATTGTTGATTTATGGTCATAGATTGTTGATTTATGGTCATGGATTGTTGATTTGGGGTCATAGATTGTTGATTTATGGTCATAGATTGTTGATTTGGGGTCATAGATTGTTGATTTATGGTCATAGATTGTTGATTTATGGTCATGGATTGTTGATTTGGGGTCATAGATTGTTGATTTATGGTCATGGATTGTTGATTTGGGGTCATAGATTGTTGATTTATGGTCATAGATTGTTGATTTGGGGTCATAGATTGTTGATTTATGGTCATAGATTGTTGATTCGGGGTCATAGATTGTTGATTTGGGGTCAGGGATTGTTGATTTGGGGTCATAGATTGTTGATTTATGGTCATAGATTGTTGATTTGGGGTCATAGATTGTTGATTTATGGTCATAGATTGTTGATTCGGGGTCATAGATTGTTGATTTATGGTCATGGATTGTTGATTTATGGTCATGGATTGTTGATTTGGGGTCATAGATTGTTGATTTATGGTCATAGATTGTTGATTTGGGGTCAGGGATTGTTGATTTATGGTCATAGATTGTTGATTTATGGTCATAGATTGTTGATTTATGGTCATAGATTGTTGATTTATGGTCATAGATTGTTGATTTATGGTCATAGATTGTTGATTTGGGGTCATAGATTGTTGATTTGGGGTCAGGGATTGTTGATTTATGGTCATAGATTGTTGATTTATGGTCATGGATTGTTGATTTGGGGTCATAGATTGTTGATTTATGGTCATGGATTGTTGATTTATGGTCATGGATTGTTGATTTATGGTCATGGATTGTTGATTTGGGGTCATAGATTGTTGATTTATGGTCATAGATTGTTGATTTATGGTCATAGATTGTTGATTTGGGGTCATAGATTGTTGATTTATGGTCATGGATTGTTGATTTATGGTCATGGATTGTTGATTTATGGTCAAGGATTGTTGATTTGGGGTCATAGATTGTTGATTTATGGTCATGGATTGTTGATTTATGGTCATAGATTGTTGATTTATGGTCATGGATTGTTGATTTGGGGTCATAGATTGTTGATTTATGGTCATAGATTGTTGATTTATGGTCATGGATTGTTGATTTATGGTCATGGATTGTTGATTTGGGGTCATAGATTGTTGATTTATGGTCATAGATTGTTGATTTATGGTCATAGATTGTTGATTTATGGTCATGGATTGTTGATTTATGGTCATGGATTGTTGATTTATGGTCATGGATTGTTGATTTATGGTCATAGATTGTTGATTTATGGTCATGGATTGTTGATTTATGGTCATAGATTGTTGATTTATGGTCATGGATTGTTGATTTGGGGTCATAGATTGTTGATTTATGGTCATAGATTGTTGATTTGGGGTCATAGATTGTTGATTTATGGTCATAGATTGTTGATTTATGGTCATGGATTGTTGATTTGGGGTCATAGATTGTTGATTTATGGTCATAGATTGTTGATTTGGGGTCAGGGATTGTTGATTTATGGTCATAGATTGTTGATTTATGGTCATAGATTGTTGATTTATGGTCATGGATTGTTGATTTATGGTCATGGATTGTTGATTTGGGGTCATAGATTGTTGATTTATGGTCATAGATTGTTGATTTGGGGTCATAGATTGTTGATTTATGGTCATAGATTGTTGATTTATGGTCATGGATTGTTGATTTGGGGTCATAGATTGTTGATTTATGGTCATAGATTGTTGATTTATGGTCATGGATTGTTGATTTATGGTCATGGATTGTTGATTTGGGGTCATAGATTGTTGATTTATGGTCATAGATTGTTGATTTGGGGTCATAGATTGTTGATTTATGGTCATAGATTGTTGATTTATGGTCATGGATTGTTGATTTGGGGTCATAGATTGTTGATTTATGGTCATAGATTGTTGATTTGGGGTCAGGGATTGTTGATTTATGGTCATAGATTGTTGATTTATGGTCATAGATTGTTGATTTATGGTCATGGATTGTTGATTTATGGTCATGGATTGTTGATTTATGGTCATAGATTGTTGATTCGGGGTCATAGATTGTTGATTTATGGTCATAGATTGTTGATTTATGGTCATAGATTGTTGATTTGGGGTCATAGATTGTTGATTTATGGTCATAGATTGTTGATTTGGGGTCATAGATTGTTGATTTATGGTCATCGATTGTTGATTTATGGTCATAGATTGTTGATTTATGGTCATAGATTGTTGATTTATGGTCATAGATTGTTGATTTATGGTCATAGATTGTTGATTTATGGTCATAGATTGTTGATTTATGGTCATAGATTGTTGATTTATGGTCATGGATTGTTGATTTGGGGTCATAGATTGTTGATTTATGGTCATGGATTGTTGATTTATGGTCATAGATTGTTGATTTATGGTCATGGATTGTTGATTTATGGTCATGGATTGTTGATTTATGGTCATAGATTGTTGATTTATGGTCATAGATTGTTGATTTATGGTCATAGATTGTTGATTTATGGTCATAGATTGTTGATTTATGGTCATCGATTGTTGATTTATGGTCATCGATTGTTGATTTATGGTCATAGATAGTTGATTTATGGTCATAGATTGTTGATTTATGGTCATAGATTGTTGATTTAT
Organism: Gobio gobio; assembly: GCF_949357685.1. Classification (NCBI taxonomy): domain Eukaryota; kingdom Metazoa; phylum Chordata; class Actinopteri; order Cypriniformes; family Gobionidae; genus Gobio; species Gobio gobio. The sequence goes on along the minus strand of NC_137119.1, from coordinate 43,238,613 downwards.
GGTCATCGATTGTTGATTTATGGTCATAGATTGTTGATTTATGGTCATAGATTGTTGATTTATGGTCATCGATTGTTGATTTATGGTCATAGATTGTTGATTTATGGTCATAGATTGTTGATTTATGGTCATGGATTGTTGATTTATGGTCATAGATTGTTGATTTATGGTCATGGATTGTTGATTTGGGGTCATAGATTGTTGATTTATGGTCATAGATTGTTGATTTATGGTCATAGATTGTTGATTTATGGTCATGGATTGTTGATTTGGGGTCATAGATTGTTGATTTATGGTCATAGATTGTTGATTTATGGTCATGGATTGTTGATTTATGGTCATAGATTGTTGATTTATGGTCATGGATTGTTGATTTGGGGTCATAGATTGTTGATTTATGGTCATAGATTGTTGATTTATGGTCATAGATTGTTGATTTATGGTCATGGATTGTTGATTTGGGGTCATAGATTGTTGATTTATGGTCATGGATTGTTGATTTGGGGTCATAGATTGTTGATTTATGGTCATAGATTGTTGATTTATGGTCATAGATTGTTGATTTATGGTCATAGATTGTTGATTTGGGGTCAGGGATTGTTGATTTATGGTCATAGATTGTTGATTTATGGTCATGGATTGTTGATTTGGGGTCATAGATTGTTGATTTATGGTCATAGATTGTTGATTTGGGGTCATAGATTGTTGATTTGGGGTCATAGATTGTTGATTTATGGTCATAGATTGTTGATTTATGGTCATAGATTGTTGATTTATGGTCATAGATTGTTGATTTATGGTCATGGATTGTTGATTTGGGGTCATAGATTGTTGATTTATGGTCATGGATTGTTGATTTGGGGTCATAGATTGTTGATTTATGGTCATGGATTGTTGATTTGGGGTCATAGATTGTTGATTTATGGTCATGGATTGTTGATTTGGGGTCATAGATTGTTGATTTATGGTCATGGATTGTTGATTTGGGGTCATAGATTGTTGATTTATGGTCATGGATTGTTGATTTGGGGTCATAGATTGTTGATTTATGGTCATAGATTGTTGATTTATGGTCATAGATTGTTGATTTATGGTCATGGATTGTTGATTTGGGGTCATAGATTGTTGATTTATGGTCATGGATTGTTGATTTGGGGTCATAGATTGTTGATTTATGGTCATAGATTGTTGATTTATGGTCATAGATTGTTGATTTATGGTCATAGATTGTTGATTTATGGTCATGGATTGTTGATTTGGGGTCATAGATTGTTGATTTATGGTCATAGATTGTTGATTTATGGTCATAGATTGTTGATTTATGGTCATAGATTGTTGATTTATGGTCATGGATTGTTGATTTGGGGTCATAGATTGTTGATTTATGGTCATAGATTGTTGATTTGGGGTCATAGATTGTTGATTTATGGTCATAGATTGTTGATTTGGGGTCATAGATTGTTGATTTATGGTCATCGATTGTTGATTTATGGTCATAGATTGTTGATTTATGGTCATAGATTGTTGATTTATGGTCATGGATTGTTGATTTATGGTCATGGATTGTTGATTTATGGTCATGGATTGTTGATTTATGGTCATCGATTGTTGATTTATGGTCATAGATTGTTGATTTATGGTCATGGATTGTTGATTTATGGTCATCGATTGTTGATTTATGGTCATAGATTGTTGATTTATGGTCATAGATTGTTGATTTATGGTCATAGATTGTTGATTTATGGTCATAGATTGTTGATTTATGGTCATAGATTGTTGATTTATGGTCATAGATTGTTGATTTATGGTCATAGATTGTTGATTTATGGTCATAGATTGTTGATTTATGGTCATCGATTGTTGATTTATGGTCATAGATTGTTGATTTATGGTCATAGATTGTTGATTTATGGTCATAGATTGTTGATTTATGGTCATAGATTGTTGATTTATGGTCATGGATTGTTGATTTATGGTCATGGATTGTTGATTTATGGTCATGGATTGTTGATTTATGGTCATGGATTGTTGATTTATGGTCATGGATTGTTGATTTATGGTCATAGATTGTTGATTCGGGGTCATAGATTGTTGATTTATGGTCATAGATTGTTGATTTGGGGTCAGATTGTTGATTTGGGGTCATAGATTGTTGATTTATGGTCATCGATTGTTGATTTATGGTCATAGATTGTTGATTTATGGTCATAGATTGTTGATTCGGGGTCATAGATTGTTGATTTATGGTCATAGATTGTTGATTTGGGGTCAGATTGTTGATTTGGGGTCATAGATTGTTGATTTACAGTCATAGATTGTTGATTCGGGGTCATAGATTGTTGATTTATGGTCATAGATTGTTGATTTATGGTCATAGATTGTTGATTTATGGTCATAGATTGTTGATTTATGGTCATAGATTGTTGATTTATGGTCATCGATTGTTGATTTATGGTCATAGATTGTTGATTTATGGTCATCGATTGTTGATTTATGGTCATAGATTGTTGATTTATGGTCATCGATTGTTGATTTATGGTCATAGATTGTTGATTTATGGTCATGGATTGTTGATTTATGGTCATCGATTGTTGATTTATGGTCATAGATTGTTGATTTGGGGTCAGATTGTTGATTTGGGGTCATAGATTGTTGATTTGGGGTCATAGATTGTTGATTTATGGTCATAGATTGTTGATTTATGGTCATGGATTGTTGATTTGGGGTCATAGATTGTTGATTTATGGTCATAGATTGTTGATTTATGGTCATAGATTGTTGATTTATGGTCATCGATTGTTGATTTATGGTCATCGATTGTTGATTTGGGGTCAGATTGTTGATTTATGGTCATAGATTGTTGATTTATGGTCATAGATTGTTGATTTATGGTCATCGATTGTTGATTTATGGTCATAGATTGTTGATTTATGGTCATCGATTGTTGATTTATGGTCATAGATTGTTGATTTATGGTCATCGATTGTTGATTTATGGTCATAGATTGTTGATTTATGGTCATGGATTGTTGATTTATGGTCATCGATTGTTGATTTATGGTCATAGATTGTTGATTTATAGTCATAGATTGTTGATTTATGGTCATCGATTGTTGATTTATGGTCATAGATTGTTGATTTATGGTCATCGATTGTTGATTTATGGTCATAGATTGTTGATTTATGGTCATCGATTGTTGATTTATGGTCATAGATTGTTGATTTATGGTCATGGATTGTTGATTTATGGTCATCGATTGTTGATTTATGGTCATAGATTGTTGATTTGGGGTCAGATTGTTGATTTGGGGTCATAGATTGTTGATTTGGGGTCATAGATTGTTGATTTATGGTCATAGATTGTTGATTTATGGTCATGGATTGTTGATTTGGGGTCATAGATTGTTGATTTATGGTCATAGATTGTTGATTTATGGTCATAGATTGTTGATTTATGGTCATCGATTGTTGATTTATGGTCATCGATTGTTGATTTGGGGTCAGATTGTTGATTTATGGTCATAGATTGTTGATTTATGGTCATAGATTGTTGATTTATGGTCATCGATTGTTGATTTATGGTCATAGATTGTTGATTTATGGTCATCGATTGTTGATTTATGGTCATAGATTGTTGATTTATGGTCATCGATTGTTGATTTATGGTCATAGATTGTTGATTTATGGTCATGGATTGTTGATTTATGGTCATCGATTGTTGATTTATGGTCATAGATTGTTGATTTATGGTCATCGATTGTTGATTTATGGTCATAGATTGTTGATTTATGGTCATAGATTGTTGATTTATGGTCATAGATTGTTGATTCGGGGTCATAGATTGTTGATTTATGGTCATCGATTGTTGATTTGGGGTCAGATTGTTGATTTGGGGTCATATATTGTTGATTTATGGTCATAGATTGTTGATTTATGGTCATAGATTGTTGATTTGGGGTCATAGATTGTTGATTTATGGTCATAGATTGTTGATTTGGGGTCAGATTGTTGATTTGGGGTCATAGATTGTTGATTTATAGTCATAGATTGTTGATTTATGGTCATAGATTGTTGATTTATGGTCATAGATTGTTGATTTATGGTCATAGATTGTTGATTTATGGTCATAGATTGTTGATTTGGGGTCAGATTGTTGATTTGGGGTCATAGATTGTTGATTTATGGTCATAGATTGTTGATTTATAGTCATAGATTGTTGATTCGGGGCCATAGATTGTTGATTTATGGTCATAGATTGTTGATTTGGGGTCAGATTGTTGATTTGGGGTCAGGGATTGTTGATTTGGGGTCAGATTGTTGATTTGGGGTCAGGGATTGTTGATTCGGGGTCATAGATTGTTGATTTATGGTCATAGATTGTTGATTTATGGTCATCGATTGTTGATTTATGGTCATAGATTGTTGATTTATGGTCATAGATTGTTGATTTATGGTCATGGATTGTTGATTTATGGTCATCGATTGTTGATTTATGGTCATAGATTGTTGATTTATGGTCATCGATTGTTGATTTATGGTCATAGATTGTTGATTTATGGTCATAGATTGTTGATTTATGGTCATAGATTGTTGATTCGGGGTCATAGATTGTTGATTTATGGTCATAGATTGTTGATTTGGGGTCAGATTGTTGATTTGGGGTCATAGATTGTTGATTTATAGTCATAGATTGTTGATTCGGGGTCATAGATTGTTGATTTATGGTCATAGATTGTTGATTTATGGTCATAGATTGTTGATTTATGGTCATAGATTGTTGATTTATGGTCATAGATTGTTGATTCGGGGTCATAGATTGTTGATTTATGGTCATAGATTGTTGATTTGGGGTCAGATTGTTGATTTGGGGTCATAGATTGTTGATTTATAGTCATAGATTGTTGATTCGGGGTCATAGATTGTTGATTTATGGTCATAGATTGTTGATTTGGGGTCAGATTGTTGATTTGGGGTCAGGGATTGTTGATTTGGGGTCATAGATTGTTGATTTGGGGTCAGATTGTTGATTTGGGGTCAGGGATTGTTGATTTGGGGTCATAGATTGTTGATTTGGGGTCAGGGATTGTTGATTTATGGTCATAGATTGTTGATTTATGGTCATCGATTGTTGATTTATGGTCATGGATTGTTGATTTATGGTCATAGATTGTTGATTTATGGTCATCGATTGTTGATTTATGGTCATAGATTGTTGATTTATGGTCATAGATTGTTGATTTATGGTCATAGATTGTTGATTTATGGTCATAGATTGTTGATTTATGGTCATAGATTGTTGATTTATGGTCATAGATTGTTGATTCGAGGTCATAGATTGTTGATTCGGGGTCATAGATTGTTGATTCGGGGTCAGGGATTGTTGATTTATGGTCATAGATTGTTGATTTATGGTCATCGATTGTTGATTTATGGTCATAGATTGTTGATTTATGGTCATAGATTGTTGATTTATGGTCATAGATTGTTGATTTATGGTCATAGATTGTTGATTCGAGGTCATAGATTGTTGATTCGGGGTCATAGATTGTTGATTCGGGGTCAGGGATTGTTGATTTATGGTCATAGATTGTTGATTTATGGTCATAGATTGTGGATTTATGGTCATAGATTGTGGATTTATGGTCATAGATTGTGGATTTATGGTCATAGATTGTGGATTTATGGTCAGCGATTGTTGATTCGAGGTCATAGATTGTTGATTTGGGGTCAGGGATTGTTGATTTATGGTCATAGATTGTGGATTTATGGGCAGCGATTGTTGATTCGAGGTCATAGATTGTTGATTTGGGGTCATAGATTGTTGATTTATGGTCATAGATTGTTGATTTGGGGTCAGGGATTGTTGATTTATGGTCATAGATTGTTGATTTGGGTTTTTGAGTGTGGGATCATGTTTGATCAGATCATGTTTAGATTAGTTTGTGTCTGGTGCGGCCTCAACTCCTCCACTGATATAGTGGCTTGTGTGAGATTTGCCTCATGACTGATTTTCGCTCCAGAGCGCAGACAGTGTGTAAACCGAGCTGAACCCGCCTCTAACCCGTGGACCGTATCCCACCCGGAGGTCCGGACCGGGTTCGCGGCGCCCAAAGTGCCGCTGTGACTTTGCTTCCGTCCTGTCACGTCTTTTCAGCGTCAGCCGCTCTGAGCCTCCGGGTTTGTGGCAGGGGGTCCAGAACCGCCACTTCGGATCAGGCTGGATTGAGTCAGGAGGTTCTCCACCCAGATGAGCTCAGAGTCAGTCAGAGACGCGGCTCAGGCCCGGCGCTCTAACCCAGTCCAGCCGCGTGTGTGTGTTGTGTGTTTGAAATGGGGCAGGTGAGATGAATGCATGGATTTACCGTCTTTAATCAACAGAAGTATCATTATCTGTGGTCTTACAGGCACCGTGAGTCCGCTGACGCCGTGGAAAGAGACACAAGGGCCACATCAGAGCGACCAGCAGCCGTTTGGGTCAGAACTGCTATCAGGTGAGTTCACAATGCAGATTATTCTGCCCACTCACACCGCAAGAAACCGCCTGACCGATGTAAACTGGCCAAGCTCAGTTTGTTTGGTGTTATGCAGCATTTAAGGATGGTTTTACCTAAAATACTGGGTAATATCAGATAACTACAGGGGTTGAGGTCTAGTGATATGAGTTGTTTCCGTATGAAAGCACTGGCAGAAGTTGTGTGAAGTCGGCCGGTTTGATTAGCGACTGCCAGATGGAGAGAACGATCAGTGAACAGATATCATTTTTATATTTAGGGTGTGTATTTATTATACAGGGTGTTCTGGTTGGTTGCTAGGGGTCTCTTGCAAAAATGTAGGACCCTATGGAAGCCGTTTAATTTTTTCCTAAAAATCATTAAAAAAATATTTAATGGTTAAATACATTTTTTAGTAATCAAAAAGCATGCCTTAGTAATTGAAATCATGAAACTTGTACAATCCAACAACAATTTATTAAAAGTTTAACAAAAATGACATATTTAAGGCTCTATGAAATACGTTTGTTTTTCTCAAACATTCTCAAAATGTTTCCTGGATTCCATTTTAATGGTTAAATGTATGTTTAATTAATTTCAATTCATAACATTAACAATTTATTCATTTAAAAATATTTTGTATTTTTTCAGAAATTTGGTGCTGTTTTTCAAATTTTCTTGTTATAAAATGAAGGCATAAAACATATTTTAATCATATAAAATTAAACAAACTTTTTTTCAAACAAATATTATTATTATTATTAGTGCTAATATTATTATTACATTGAGATGTAGCTAAATTCTACTCTACAACGGTAATATATTTCTGCCACACATTTAAGTTAAACTGAACTTTTATTTTGACGGGTTGCCGTGAAGATCTTTGAGTTTCTGTGTTTATGACGGTAGTTTGTGTGTGTCTGTGTGTGTGCGTGCGTGTGTGTGTCTCTCTGTGTGTGTGTGTGTTTGTCTCTCTCTGTGTGTCTCTCTCTGTGTGTCTCTCTGTGTGTCTCTCTCTGTGTGTCTCTCTCTGTGTGTCTCTCTGTGTGTCTCTCTCTGTGTGTCTCTCTGTGTGTGTGTGTGTTTGTCTCTCTCTGTGTGTCTCTCTCTGTGTGTCTCTCTGTGTGTCTCTCTCTGTGTGTCTCTCTCTGTGTGTCTCTCTGTGTGTCTCTCTGTGTCTCTCTCTGTGTGTCTCTCTGTGTGTCTCTCTGTGTGTCTCTCTGTGTGTCTCTCTCTGTGTGTCTCTCTGTGTGTCTCTCTCTGTGTGTCTCTCTCTGTGTGTCTCTCTGTGTGTCTCTCTGTGTGTCTCTCTGTGTGTCTCTCTGTGTGTGTGTCTCTGTGTGTGTCTCTGTGTGTGTGTGTGTGTCTGTGCGTGTGTCTGTGCGTGTGTCTCTGTGTGTGTGTGTGTGTGTGTGTGTGTGTGTGTGTGTGTGTGTGTGTCTCTCTGTGTGTCTCTCTGTGTGTCTCTCTGTGTGTCTCTCTGTGTGTGTGTGTGTGTGTGTGTGTGTGTGTGTGTGTATGTGTCTCTCTGTGTGTGTGTGTGTGTGTGTGTGTGTGTGTGTGTGTGTGTGTGTGTGTGTGTGTGTGTGTGTGTGTGTGTGTGTCTCTGTGTGTCTCTCTGTGTGTGTGTGTGTGTGTGTGTGTGTGTGTGTCTCTCTGTGTCTCTCTCTGTGTGTGTCTCGGTGTGTGTGTGTGTGTGTGTGTGTGTGTGTCTCTCTGTGTGTCTCTCTGTGTGTGTGTGTGTGTGTGTGTGTGTATGTGTCTCTCTGTGTGTCTCTCTGTGTGTCTCTCTCTGTGTGTGTGTGTGTGTGTGTGTGTGTGTGTATGTGTCTCTCTGTGTGTCTCTGTGTGTGTGTGTGTGTGTGTGTGTGTGTGTCTCTCTGTGTGTCTCTGTGTGTCTCTCTGTGTGTCTCTCTGTGTGTGTGTGTGTATGTGTCTCTCTGTGTGTCTCTGTGTGTGTGTGTGTGTGTGTGTGTGTGTGTGTCTCTCTCTGTGTGTCTCTGTGTGTGTGTGTGTGTATGTGTCTCTCTGTGTGTCTCTCTGTGTGTGTGTGTGTGTGTGTATGTATGTGTCTCTCTGTGTGTCTCTGTGTGTGTGTGTGTGTGTGTGTGTGTGTGTGTCTCTCTGTGTGTCTCTGTGTGTCTCTCTGTGTGTCTCTCTGTGTGTGTGTGTGTGTGTGTGTGTATGTGTCTCTCTGTGTGTCTCTGTGTGTGTGTGTGTGTGTGTGTGTGTGTGTGTGTGTGTGTGTGTGTGTGTGTGTGTGTGTGTGTGTGTGTGTGTGTGTCTCTCTGTGTGTCTCTGTGTGTGTGTGTATGTGTCTCTCTGTGTGTCTCTCTGTGTGTGTGTGTGTGTGTGTGTGTGTGTGTGTGTGTGTGTGTGTGTGTGTGTGTGTGTGTGTGTGTGTGTGTGTGTGTGTGTGTGTGTGTGTCTCTCTGTGTGTCTCTCTGTGTGTCTCTCTGTGTGTCTCTCTGTGTGTCTCTCTGTGTGTCTCTCTGTGTGTCTCTCTGTGTGTGTGTGTGTGTGTGTGTGTGTGTGTGTGTGTGTGTGTGTGTGTGTGTCTCTCTGTGTCTCTCTCTGTGTGTGTCTCGGTGTGTATGTGTGTGTCTGTCTGTGTGTGTCTCTGTCTGTGTGTGTGTGTGTGTGTGTGTGTGTCTCTGTGTGTGTGTTTGTGTGTGTGTTTGTGTGTGTGTGTGTGTGTGTGTGTGTCTCTCTGTGTCTCTCTCTCTGTGTGTCTCTCTGTGTGTGTCTCTGTGTGTGTGTGTCTCTGTCTGTGTGTGTGTGTGTGTGTGTGTGTGTGTGTGTGTGTGTGTCTCTGTGTGTCTCTGTGTGTGTGTGTGTGTGTGTGTGTGTGTGTGTGTGTGTGTGTGTGTGTGTGTGTGTGTGTGTGTGTGTGTGTGTGTGTGTGTGTGTGTGTGTGTGTGTGTGTGTGTATATGGTAAACGAAACCTTGCGTCTACTCCATTCATTCACTCTGAGACACAGAACATCCAGGATTCATATTTAAATAGGCTTTTGCAGTGTAATGTTCACAGACACGCGTCTGACATCAGATGCGTCATGATAACTGTACTGACCTGCTTTTCATTTATTCATCAAAAAATGGACATTCAGGGAAATACAGTAAATTCAGTTTTTATGACTGGATTCTGCGGATTCATGGGGGAAAACAATAGGGCCCTAAAAATGTGCTCATCAGTTCTTTATAGCTGTTTAGTGCAGGTGAAAACACAGCGTCTGATCCGTTAGTAAAGTCAGTCATGACTGCAGCACAGACGCTGGTTACGGTTGTTTATAATGTCGTGTGTCTTTGCAGTTGTTGTGATCTTCTGATAAACGGCATTTGTCTGTTTCCTTTCAGTAGTAATAACCAGCTGATCGTTATCAGGGCTCTGAACCGGTTCAAGGAACGAAAACCGGAAACGAACGAAATTTTAAGAGGAACAAAAACGAAATCAAAATCAATTTGAATCGTTCTGAACAGAAACGTTCATTTGAAATGACCATTAACCGGTTAATAACGTTATTTTATCGTTCTTTTTATATTTTAATTTGGCAGTGACCAATCATGAATAGAGTATTAAGGCATGTGACGCTGACGGATGAAGCGTGAGTGAAATGTCATCTATTAATCTACCGGTAGCGCAAGTCAGTGTGAGCGCATTTACACGCCTCAAGTACATTTCTCTCCCCGCTGAGGTCATCAATGAAAGCGCAGGTATTGGAGGACATTCTTTTCGTATGTTTAAATAAGCAGTTCGGACTTTAAGCTCAAATAGACTGATTTAGGCTAGTTTGTGGATTCTGTTTAAGCCTATCCAAGTAGACTATAGCATCTATCAAACATTTGTCCTATAGTCTTTCAGATTGCCAATAAAGCTGACTGGATTTGATTATGGGATGCAAGGACGTGTTTCGCAGTGTTTCCTTTGAAATTAGCAGTTGACGGTGCATTAAAAGAGCAATGGTTATCCAGTTTATTTATTCTTTATTCATGCAATTTTTTAAATAAGTCGAAAATAAGCCACTTTCGATTGTCTAACGCTCCATTAAAACAGCTCAATATTTGTCCCGCTGTTTATGCTTTGTAATTAATGCATGTATTTCTGTTGTGGTTTTAAAAATGTTATGAAATAAATATTCAAGTTTAATTACCATGCGTTATATTATCATTGAGTGAAAATAAGTCTATTTATACATATTTGTTTAAAGTATAGGCTAAATTAAAATAACGTTATTAACCGGTATTTTTTCAAATCAAACCGTTTTCGGAACAGTAATGTTTATTGAGGAACGCAAAAACGGAAACGCTATAATATCGATTCTGCTCGGAGTGACCCATTGATATTTTTTTATTGATTGTGACCGCGTGTTCTCTCTCTCTCTGTAAAGCCTCTTACAAAACACTGGCCACTTTTCTCCTCTCATTGAAATGCAGCTCCGCATCCTCACACCTGTTGTTTCTCCTCTCCGTGTTTCTCTAGGACCGATGTCTGGTTTTCCGGGTTCAGAGTCCAGCCCGGCCCAGATGATGGACAGCAGCCCCATGGGCCCGTTCTCAGGTGACCATCCTCACTGACCGCTCCACATAATGAGAGAACTAAATCACCTCATCACCCGGATCATTAGAGCCTTGGGGCCGGATTTACTAAACAGGGCAAATTAGTGTGAGATTCCACAGACGCCGTCGATCATTCACATAATGACCAACGCAATCCACCAATCAGACATGTTTTTTTGGGGGCGGTAAATAATGGCGCAAACACCAGTAAATTGACTAGCACAAACCTTAGTAAATCACCTCACATGATTCACTTAAATACTTTCCTCTCATAAATACTGCGTCTGAAAGGGAAACTCCCACAAATGCATATGCAATAGAGACAGAGCGTATTTAGGCCACGCCCACACCCGGGGGGGAAAACATATTTTATTTAACAGAAGTTCCCTTTCAAAGCCTACAGCGAACGGCCGGTTTGTTCTACATCCTGTACTTCCTGCTTTAATGACGTCAGTAGAACAGTTTGTTGACTAAACTCCGCCCACAAGAGTACGCGAAAAAGGGGGCGTGGTCTTGTTGCTCCCGCGTGGAGAAGAGGAAGTGTTGTGTTTGTAGAGTGTGTTTGTCGCCATGTCGTTCAGATGCTGTTATTTTCATCCCGGAGTCAAATCACCTCTTTTGGCCTTCAGGGGCTGTAGTTTGAGCACATCTCTCCGTTATGGTAAGAGGCGTGACCTTTCCGGGCAACGTGCGCTAAGCTGCTGTCCAATCACAACACGGGAACCGTTTGCCCAATCAGAACTCGTTACGTATTTCTGAAGGAGGGACTTCATAGAATAAGGAAATCCTCAAGCCGTTTTGAGGACCGTGAAAACAGCGGTATACAGATCGGTAAATTGTGTGAAAAATATTGTGTTTTTTTTACACGCGAAACATGAACACGTTATATTGCACACTGCAAACACAATCAAAGCTTCAAAATCCCAGGAAAAACGGGACCTTTAAGAAATTTATATCACCGATAAAAAGCACAGATTTGTCAAATAATACATGTTTTTTTACAATAAATCCTTAGACCTTTCCAATGATTTTTAGTCATAGGCTGTCTGCATACTAGCAGGTAACCGATAATTTTTAGTTTTCTGTAAAATATAAATATTATTATTATTATTAAACTGTCATATTTATTCTTAAATGCTCTATTTAAATTTTTTAATGAATGTTATTGTAATAGTAATATTTCTTATTTTTATTTAGCAATAATAATCATAATTATTATTATTAGTCACATTAATATATAAACATAAAATGTTATATACAACCCCAAATCAGAAAAAGTTGGGACATTATGGAAAACGCAAAAAAAAAAAAAGAAGTGATTTGTGATTACTTTGACTTGTATTTCATTGCAGACAATATGAACACAAAATATTTCATGTTTTGTCTGGTCAACTTCATGTCATTTGTAAATATGCATCCTTTCCTGTCATTCAGACCTGCAACACATTTCAAAAAAAGCTGGGACAGGAGCAATTTAGGGCTAGTAATGAGGTAAAATGGTTAAATAATGATGTGATTTGAAACAGGTGATGTCAACAGGTGATTGTAATTATGATTTGTTACAAACGCAGCATCCAAGAAAGGTCTAATCCTTTAGGAGCAAAGATGGGCCGAGGATCGCCAGTTTGCCAACAAATACGTGAGAAAATTATTGAAATGTTTAAAAACAATGTTCCTCAAAAAAAGATAGGAAGAGATTTGGATATTTCACATTCAACAGTGCATAACATAATTAAAAGATTCAAGGAATCTGGAGGAATTTCAGTGCGTAAAGGACAAGAGCGCAAGCCTAAGCTGAACAACCGTGATCTCCGATCCCTCAGGCGGCACTGCATCAAGAATCGTCATCTAGAAGCGATATCACCACATGGGCTCAGGACTACTTTGGCAAACATCTACTGTGGTCAGATGAATCAGTATTTCAGGTATTTTTTGGGAGGAATGGACGCCGTATGCTCTGGACCAAAGAAGAAAAGGATCATCCAGACTGTTACCAGCAACAAGTCCAAAAGCCAGGGTCTGTCATGGTATGGGGTTGTGTCAGTGCCCTTGCCAAAGGTAACTTGCACTTCTGTGAAGGCTCCATTAATGCTGAAAAGTACATAGAGATTTTGGAGCATAATATGCTGCCTTCAAGAAGACATCTTTTCCAGGGACGTCCATGCATATTTCAACAAGACAATGCAAAAGCACATTCTGCACACATTCTGCAGTGCTGGCTGCGGAGGAAGAGGGTTCGGGTACTTGACTGGCCTGCCTCAGTCCCGACCTGTAGAGAATAGAGAATGTGTGGAAGAGCCCGAACTGTTGCCCACCTTAAGACTTGTTTGCAGGAAGAATGGGACAAAATTACACCTGAAACACTTCATCACTTGGTGTCTTCAGTCCCTAAACGTCTTTTAAGTGTTGTGAAAAGGAATGGCAACATTACAAAGTGGTAAATGCTTTACTGTCCCAATTTTTTTTTAAATGTGTTGCAGGTCTGAATGACAGGAAAGGATGCATATTTACAAATGACATGAAGTTGACCAGACAAAACATGAAATATTTTGTGTTCATATTGTCTGCAATGAAATACAAGTCAAAGTAAATTTAGAAATCACTTCTTTTTTTTTTTTTGCATTTTCCATACTGTCCCAACTTTTTCTGATTTGGGGTTGTACACACTTTTCATTTGTAAAAATTAATAAATAATAATAATCGCAATTTTAACCAGAATAATCGCAATAAGATATTTTCCCCAAATCGTACAGCCCTAGTAAAACTTTATCCAGAATGGCAGCAGAGCTGCTTCCTCTACTGTTCATGCGTGAATTTGCATTTTTACCTCAGCCTGGGGCTTATTATTTCAATTTTGGTATGAAGAGGTCTTTACCGTGGCACAAAAATATAACTTTATTGTTATAAAACAAAAACAAGCCCAGCCCAGGTGAGAAAAAGAAATGCAAAATAATGTAACACATTACTTTTCTTAAAAAGTAACTAAGTAACTCAATTAGTTACTTTTTAAGGGAGTAACGCAATATTGTAATGCATTACTTTTCAAAGTAACTTTCCCCAACACTGGCCAAACTCGTCCCTACTTTACACTAACTGCTCTTCAGAATCCTATGGGTGATGTCACGGACACTACGCACATATTTATTACAGTCTAAGGTAACATGAAAAAATATTAAATTCAAAAAGCTTTTTTTTTTGTCTTATTATATAAAATATTTAATTATTTCTCAAATCTCAAATACTTTGACTGCATCTTTACTGCTTGAGTTTTGGGGTGTGTGTGTGTGTGTGTGTGTGTGTGTGTGTGTGTGTGTGTGTGTGTGTGTGTGTATAGAGGTTTGAGACTCATTGTTCTAATGCTGCTCTCGCTGCTTGAGGCCGGGCGGCACATTAATTATTCGCTTCTATTTGTTCAGTGTCATCTTGTTGAATCTCTCTCCGGCCGTTAATTAGGTTTATTAAAATTGTGCGTCCTGCAAAACAACACCTCTAATTACCCCTGACCTCCTTTAATGGAGATCTCCTCCTGCTCTGAGTCCTGTTCTGAATGTGATGTGAATCCTCAGTCCTGCTGCTTATATTGGTTATGGATGTTGGGAAACTTCACAGACAGAAACTCCATCTCTGGTCATGCTGAGGAATAAAGATGTGATATAACCTGGAGCTTTTATTCCGCACTCTAATGGGCCGCATTAGAGGTAATGCTAGTAATGATAATGAGCGTGAGTTCATTAGCGGGGTAAATGAACGGCCCTGTTTTTCCCTGGGAAGACAATAGCTGATGATGGGGCTGGGTTGAAGGGGCTCTTGGGAGGTGATGAGTCACGCTGGCATCAGGATTCAGCTCAGATGCCACACTGGATCTCAGCACCTGCTACAGACCTCACTCTGATTCTGTCAAACCTGATACGCGCGTCTGATCTGATAAACGTGCGCGAGTGTGTTACAGATGCATCCGGAAACCGCTGGGATTACAGGAGGATCTTAAGAAACTGCTCTAGAAATATCAAAACAAACAAATAGGGCTGAAACGATTCCTCGAGTTACTCGATTAACTCGATTACAAAAATTCTGCCTCGAAGCCTCGTTAAATTCCTACGACGCGCACTTTACGCGCAGGATCTGATTCACACGGACCGCTGTTCAATGTTCAGGAAGCACACCATAGCGCCTGATACATTTTGAATTTAGTTTAGATTCTAGATGCCCTAACTGCATGTTTTACACAGTTTATGTAAGTTGATTACCGTTCTTATAGCTGCCACACACACACGGCGCGCGCAAGCCCCGAAGCCAGATCGCTTTCACTTTCGTCCTCATAAAGTTTGTCAAGTAAATGCTTTTAAAGCCTTGCCAGTTTGAACATTGAAGCAATTGTGCACTATTCAAAAACAACAATACGGAAAACTTCTCCGTTCAGTGCTCAGCTGTTTTCTGTGACACAGAGCCGAGCCGTGTCGCGTCTCTGACAACGAGCGCGCGCCCTGAAGGCAGACCTCTTTACACGCGAAGATCGCGCGCGGAGAGCAGCGCAGAAACACAGTGTCAACGCCGTCCTGTGACTAAAGTAAAGTCACTAAAGTAGCTTAGAAACTCAACTCAACCGTTATAGCATACATTTGAATACCTTTTGAAGTAATCACAAACCACAGCTTCATAATGAATAGAGACGGAATGAGTAATTCACACAATCACTCTCTCATTAATGCATCCAAATAAATGTAATGTAGGTCTACTACTGTGTTAATGTATCTGTATCTGATGTACAACAAACATAAACCTGCCCCACAGACATCAATAACTGCTGAAAGTCAACCGTTTCCTTCAAGTTGGAAATCTTCCAACAAATGCAAAAAGTGCATTTCTTTGTGATTTTAAAATACTTGAATAGTAGATAATCAGTAACACACACACACACACACACACACACACACACGCATGCACCCTCCTCTCTCTCGCGCCAGTCAGACCAATCGTGGCAATGCATCACATATGCTTAAACTTTTATGTAGCCACGCAACAATAATTTCAGCATTCACTGTATACACCGGGACATGTGACGCGATTTTTTGAATGGATGCTTCACCTAAAATGCACCGCAATGCAAGTGATGCAAGCCAAATGCAGCGCTCTATTGAAAATGAATGTATATGCAGTACCAAACTGCAATGAAGCCACACACACATGTTTGTTTTTGTGAAATGTGAGGACATTCCATAGGCGTAATGGTTTTTATACCGTACAAACTGTATTTTCTATCCCCTTACACTGACCCTTAACCTACCCATCACACACACACACACACACGCACACACACACACACACACACACACACACACACACACACACACACACACACACACTGCCCCTAAACCTACCCATCACACACACACACACACACACACACACACACACACACACACACACACACACACACACACACACACACACTGCCCCTAAACCTACCCATCACACACACACACACACACACACACACACACACACTGCCCCTGCCCCTAAACCTACCCATCACACACACACACACACACTCACACACACACACACACTGCCCCTGCCCCTAAACCTACCCATCACACACACACACACACTCACACACTGCCCCTGCCCCTAAACCTACCCATCACACACACACACACACTGCCCCTAAACCTACCCATCACACACACACTCACACACTGCTCCTGCCCCTATACCTACCCATCACACACACACACACACACACACACACACTGCCCCTGCCCCTAAACCTACCCATCACACACACACACACACACACACACACACACACTGCTCCTGCCCCTATACCTACCCATCACACACACACACACACACACACACACACACACACACACACACACACACACACACACACACACACACTGCCCCTGCCCCTAAACCTACCCATCACACACACACACACACACACACACACACACACACTGCTCCTGCCCCTATACCTACCCATCACACACACACACACACACACACACACACACACACACACACACACACACACACTGCCCCTGCCCCTAAACCTACCCATCACACACACACACACACACACACACACACTGCCCCTGCCCCTAAACCTACCCATCACACACACACACACACACACACACACACTGCTCCTGCCCCTAAACCTACCCTTCACACTAGGCTTGCTACGATAGTCGGTGTTGCCGGTGTTACCGGTGTCCAGACTCAACACCGGTTACATCACTTGCCCACCGTGGCACCGCCCACCGTCTTTTTAATTTTTTTATAGTAATAAAAGAATTTAGTTCAGTTAGAGAACAGACAATACAAATAAAACTGAACGTCTCTGCTTAATAAAGCAGGATCCGACCGTGAGTCTCGGCAGCGGCAGGAGTCATTCATCAGATTTAAGAGTGAGGAGCTGACTGAGATGATCGCGGAAGATTTGGTTTCAAAGCGAAACGTAAAAACGCCTATTTAAGGGAGTTTGTCATTTGTTTTATTGTGTTTTTCATTAAAAATAATAGGCTAATGAACCCACAATTCAAGCAACCCGCAGCCGAATTGGCGCTAATTCAAAACCGAAAGTAAAATGTGCACGGCCGCACAGAGCACGCATTGTTTCCTTTCGCCTGGCTCCGCAGTAGAGGTCTTCACGGGTCCAAAAATTCATACCCGAACCCGAAGAGACCCGTAATGTGCTTAACGGAACCGACCCGGACCCGTCTATTATTTCAAAAGCTGGACCCGGACCCGTGAAGATCCGAGAAATGCCAAAAACGTAGTACCCGGAACCGACCTGGACCCGTCTATTATTTAAAAGCTGGAACCGAACCCGGCGTGAAGACACAGACCCGACTGGACCCGTTTGTCACATATTCCACAATAACTGATATTAACAAGTCAATAAACAAGTTATGAAAAATATAACTTTTTGTCTTACCTAGCCGTCGTCTCCCTTCCTTGTAACGTTACTTGTGATGCATTACATCCTTGCAAAAAAGTTAAATCCATGTTATTCCTCTCTTGTTATTCCAAGAATGCTTAATTCACTCATCATTTCAGCTTTAAAAGTCCACTTTATGTCACAGTGACGGATGACAAATGCGTCTTTGCAGATTTGCATTTCGACTCGAGTTAACTCGCATAATAACTTTGACTGTTTAACTTTTCGAACTATAATAGCGATTGCTCGTTCGGTGGCCGCTGACGTCCGCATTATTTATTTGCTATAATCTCTGTGAGCCGAGCCTGACCACCAAAACGTTAAGAAATAAGACGGTTCATTCATATTATTATTAAAGTCAATCACAGCGGAAGCTCGGGTTGCCATAGAAATGACACGCGCTTGATACTGCACATGCGCGGTGGCTGGAGCAACCTGGAATATGAGCTTTTTTACGCAATTTGAGCATCATAGAAAACATTTGTGACAGTTCAACTGAGATTTTGTTGCTGATTTTAAATATATTATTTAAATATAATTTCAAATCAAACTTCAACAGTGCGTCACACGTAGACAGCACTTACTTTTTTCTCATGTTTGTCCACAATATGCATGAAGGATGCCCAGACAGAAGAGGTGCCGTGGGTTTAACTTCTTTATATTCGTTGTTTTTTAGCTTTTTTCACACATCACTCATGAAGGTAACCATTATTATTACCGTGCGCTTGCAGAGAGAGCGAGCGAGAAAGAGAGAGAGAGAGAGAGAGAGAGAGAGAGAGAGCGAGCGCGTGAGGCGAGCAAGAGAGAGAGAGATCGCTCGTGTTTTTCTTCTTTCTTTTTTTTAAACCTTATTTCCCGGCTCACACTTTTCTTATCCTAATTTTACAGTTGCAAGTTACAAAAAACACACAAGCAGTGCTGACTGACTCTGATCACGGGCAGGTGTTCTCCGAGTCCGGATCGACTCGGGTATTGCACACAATGTTAAACAGACCCGGGACCCGTAGTAATAGATTGGGACCCGACCCGGACCCGGCTGATCATTTAAAATATAGACCCGAACCCGTACGGGTCCCGGGTCGGGTCCCGGGTCCACGGGTCTCCGTGAAGACCTCTACTCCGCAGTGCGAGCCTCCGCGCTAAGCTGACTGCGCGCATTTATTTTTGCCGCGCGCACCGAGTATAAACAAGGCTTTACGGACGAACTGTTATTCATTCATGGCGTGCATCTCAATCATAGACTGATCAATGCTTGATCAGTGCCCTGACAACTGAACTAGGGAACTGATTGAGACGCACCCATGGCCTCACAGAGCGCGCATTTACAGACGAGCTGTCATTCACGGTGTGCGCGCACTGGCGCGTTTTCAGTTCAGAGCGGTCGTGTGCATGTTACTTTCGGTTAGATAGAATTAGTGATTTAAAAGCCTCCGCCGGTGATACCGGTATTACCGGTGTTGTCACACATCAATAAACCGGTGGGAAAATTTCCTCACCGTCACATCCCTACATCACACACACACACACACACACACACACTGCCCCTACCCCTAAACCTACCCATCACACACACACACAACCTTGTTAAAGCACGTTAATCGTATTGGCTTCATGCTAGCAACATGTTAATAATGCGAACGTCTTGTTAAAAATGCTAGCAGCATGCTAATTGTGTTAGCATCATGTTACAAAATGCTAATTGTGTTAGCATCTTGTTAAAAATATGGTAAAATTCTAGTGTATTTGAGCACGCCAAGCACCACTCACATTGTGCATTTCTAGTTATTAAGACATTTTATGACAAAGCGTCTTAACGGTGTAAATCCACAAGCTCATGGTGTAATGTGTCGTGTGTGTGACTGTTCCTCTGATCTTCTGTGCACCCATAGGTTTCTCTCAGCCTGGTGCAGTGTCTGCTCCTCTCCAGACTGAAAGACCATCAGGTGTGGCCGAACCCCAGGGGTCCCCAGCTCTGGCCCCTGAAGCCCCCGAAACACCGGCTGAACCCCTGGCAGCCACAACGCCCAAGAGCCCACTGGACACATCTGCAGGTATGCTGCTGTCGAATATCACACGCTGATATTACCCAGAGCTCGACATTAACGCTTGTCCGGGACAAGTGGATTTTTTGAAGGGGCAAGTGAAAAATAATTTAACTTGCCTGACGGACAAGTGTCCTGAGTAAAACGTCAAAACAAAAAATAACTAGGGAATCACCAAAGTGCAATAATGATTCTGCATCAGTGTAAGTGGAGATCGATAGTGGATAATAATATAAAACAAACTGTTAAGGCTCGCGCAGCCTCTCGAAAACAAATGAGCGCCGCTCATACAAAGAAACTCAGTTAACACACACGGTTAAAATGGTGTAGTGTTTATATTTATATCATATGATACAGTTAAGCAACATCACACGAGCAAGAGTGTGTTTTCCTGAATACCATCACGACTGAAAATGACTCGCCAGTTCCATAAACAATTATTAACATTTAGTCACTTACATTTTAGATGCAATATTGACTGTTTTTGTTCTATTTCAGCAGCGAAAATGGTTCCAAACAAAGATCACAGCAGAACCATAACACATCTCACAGCATCAGTGTGTGTGTTAGTGAATGATTCAGCGTTTGAATGAACCGATAGAATCAAAGATTCAATGAACTATTCATAAACGACCGCCTCATTCTTGAATGAATCAGCGTTTGAACGAATCGACTCAATGACTCGCTCATTCAGACGGTCACAGCGCCACCTACTGGTGCTTTAGTTTCATCTTTTCAACATTTCTTATTTGTATATTCAAAAATATTTAAAACAATCTCATAACATTATTTAATGCAGTTGTAATTTTTTCAGTGTAAATGATTTAATTTGATTGGTAACAGCCTATAGTGTCTTATTCAAATTTAATTTATAGATCAAATTTAAGAATATAAAAGGAAATCTGAAGCATATCCTATATTTAATAAGATTATGGAAAAATTGCCCTTTATAAAAAGGTAAAAATATCGCAAATATGCAGATTTAAATATGTCAAAGCTGATTGAACACTGGTGAGAATATTGCTTCAGAATAGATTATATTTACAAAAAAAATCTGGACAAGCTAATTTTTAACTCGGACAAGTGAATGACAGATTCACAGAAGCGTGTGAACAGGCTCAATGTCGAACCCTGTATTACCCACAACCCATTGTGAGTTGGGACGAGGATTCAATTAGAACTACAAACGTGGATAAAAAGTGTTAAAAAAACTACAAACATGGCGGATGTGCGAGTCCGATGGCTAAAGGTGCAGTGTGTAGTATTTATGAGGATCTAACGATAGAAATGCAATATAATATACATAACTATGTTTTCACTGGTGTATAAAGACGTTATGTTCTTATTACCTTAGAATGAGCCATTTCTGTCTACACACACCGCGGGTCCGCTTACAGTGAAATCCGACATTTTTGTCCTGTGTCAGCCACCGTAGCTTCTCTATGTGCTCCGGAAGGGAGGGGTGAGCATTGGGGGATGCAAGTCACAACCTCACCAGTAGATGCCGCTAATATTCACACACTGTACCTTTAAGTACTTAAAGATGATTGACAGGGCAGTTTAAACATGATGGGATGCACGTAACTAAGCGTAACTTAGGATGCACGTAACTAAGTAGTATGTCCCAAAGCTAGCATACGCTTCTGCTACACACTCAAAAGTGTACTTTTTCTTCACAAAAAGTGTTCATACTTTTAGGTCGCAGTATAAGTAGGCGAATTGGGACGCAGCATGTGTTTAAAAAAAATATTCAGTGACATTACTACTTTGAACTACTATATATAATGTTGAATATAATGCAATGGGGGAATATTTGTTTATAATAACTATATTATTAAAATAATAAGAAGAAAAATCTCTTTCTTTTGGCTTAAAATATTGCATCGTAAGTTTAGTATCGCAATAGTATAGAATTGTGAGGGTATCGTTACACCCCTACTGTATATAAATACACCGATCAGGCATAACATTATGACCGGTGAAGTGAGTAACACTGATCTGTTAGTGGGTGGGATATATTAGGCAGCAAGTGAACATTTTGTCCTCAGAGTTGGTGTGTTAGAAGCAGGAAAAATGGGCAAGCGTAAGGATTTGAGCGAGTTTGGGCCAATGATAGAAAGGGCTCAGAATACACAGAGCATCGCCGCTGATCGGACAGGGTGCCCATGGTGGTCATAATGTTGTGCTGTTCGGTGTATAGCATGATAAATAAGTATAATCAAATGCTGTTCATGCTCTTAATATGTAGTCCGTTTCCCTCATGTACTTCCCATGTGTTTTGTATTAGGGATTATGGGATTCCTGCAGGAGCCCCTGTGGAGCAAATCTAATCCACCAGTAATTAAAACGATTGCTGCCCACTAGGGGGCACTATAACGAGTGCAAGATGGAGTTACATTATCAGTTATCAGATCTGGGATCCCAGGGGCCTTTACGGGCTCCACAGCTGTATAGGGTTCATAGAGTGCAGCTGAGACCTGGAGTCATGTCGCTGGTGTAAACCAGGCTCCGGGAGGATATTCTGGGATGCTCAGGGAAGGTTGTTGATGTGCAGAGTCACATTAACTCCATTATCAATCGTTAAATCGCCCAGATGGACAAACTCTGACTGAATTTGATTCAATATTTGTATCTGTTTCGCACAAAACACACATTATCTTCCCAGTCAAAGATATCTCGGTCAGTCAGGTGTGAGATCTGGTGTCCAGACATTTAGTTTACGAGGAGTCGTCTCATAAATCCTCACCAATCATTATTTCTGCTTCTGATAGAGGAGAGCGTACAGAGTTATGCTTGAGTTATGATAGAAAAGAAGCAACACAGCTTTACGTTTATTCAGTAAAAACATCTAAAAGTCATTTAACTCTTATGTGTCCCTGGGGACGTTTTCATCCACTATGGTGTGCGTTTCATCCACACACACACACACACACACACACACACACACACACACACACACACACACACACTCACACTCACACTCTCAGTAATATGCTGTTATGCTCCATAGAAAAGTCCATAGAAAAGCCAGAAACTAAGCTTTTTTTGCACAGTCCTATCTAAAGGGTTAATGGTGCCACCTGGTGATCAACTGTAAAAATTACACATTTTACCTCTTCCCAACAGGGAAAACCATCAACAATCAAAAATGGATGAGTATATGGTGTCATGGCTTTGCAATCAAAAAATGTGGTTATAATGGAAGTCAATGGGGCAAAAACAGCCACGAGGAGTAAATGAGGGAGAAGAAATTAAAATCTGATGCTGCACAAAAACTAACAAAGCCAATGCATCAAAGCCAATGTTGTTGGCCAATGTCTAAGACTGTGATTAAAAGCGATCCACAATTACATTTTAAATTGAAAATAAGTTATTTTGTGTGTGTGTGTCCCCCCCCCCAAATCAGTGACATCCTTTATGAAATTGGCAATTAAAAAGTAAGAATACTGATTTTTTTTTTATCAGGACTGAGGTTGATTAATAGATTTATGCAAAAAAAATGTGAAAAAAATATTTATCTGATACATTTTTACAGCAGTTTAATTTAGTGGATATTTTCCTCCACGAGGGTAACGAAAGGGTAGTGAATTTGAAGGATGCTTAAGGGTTAAACAATATTTTACTTGAAAAGCAACATTGCATAAGATTAACAAGACTTGTTCTTTTAGATGGTATTTTGAAACTTGTCTATACTTGAAACAAGTGAAAAATCTGTTCAAGATGTCCATGTTCAAGATGCAATCTATAAAAGTTATTTCATTGTTGCTTCACAAGCAGATCATTCTGGGATACACATATTTTTAGATATTTTAGATTAAAAATTAGTCATCAATACCTGTTAAAGGATTAGTTCACTTCAAAATGAACATTTCCTGATGATTTACTCGCCCCCATCTCATCCAAGATGTTCATTTTGAAGTGAACTAATCCTTTAAGAACAAGCTTTTTTAGAACTGCTTCATCATTATTTTACATCAGTTACGGTTTGTTGTGGTTTCTTTATCTTAAAGTGTCATGAAAGCTTAATTTTAAGAAATGCAATTACATTTATTTTAAATGATCAACTCAACTACCACATCACTAAATGAACTGCTTTACTGTAGAACTTAAATAAGGCAATGTGTTTCATGCAATAGTTTTGACTAGGGGTCTGCGATGATTTCGTGATTGTTGTGTATGCGTTTGTCCGCACACATACACTACGTGATTTACTCATTTATGCATTTATAATGCCCTCAATATTCATGATAATGGGGAAAAAATACCTCTGTCTTTTATATTTATATAATTAAATACAGTTATCAATATCACACAAAGAGTGCCTTTTTTCTCCGAATATCAGCACGATTACACGTGTGTTATTGATTTTATACAACCGTTCAATAAACAAGAAGTTAATATTAAGTGACTTACATTTTAGACACAATATTGCCTGTTTTTGATCTATTTCGCCAAAGGGAATAGTTCCAAACAAAGCCACAGGACTGTTTTGCGTCTTTGAGCAACACACAGCGGTTTCATTCCTGGATGAACGAATCGGTTAAATGAATGATTCAATGACTCACTCAAATGCCTCATTCCTGAATGAATCAGCTGTTTAAATGAATCAGTTAAATGAATGATTCAATGACTCACTCAAATGCCTCATTCCTGAATGAATCAGCTGTTTAAATGAATCGGTTAAATTAATGATTCAATGACTCACTCAAATGCCTCATTCCTGAATGAATCAGCTGTTTAAATGAATCGGTTAAATGAATGATTCAATGACTCACTCAAATGCCTCGTTCCTGAATGAATCAGCCGTTTAAATGAATTGATTAAATTAATGATTCAATGACTCCCTCAAATGCTTTGTTCCTGAATGAATCAGCCGTTTAAATGAATCGGTTGAATCTCAATGACTCGCTCATTAACAGTGACTGACTTGCTGGTGGTTTTAAATTCACATTTAAAGTATCTTTTCATTTTTAAAATCATTTCTAATATCAATATTCAATGTTTAAAACATCAAAACATTATTTCTGTCACTGCTGTGAACTGATAAGAATATGAAGAATATCAAAAACTTTAGTGGTCAGTTGTCCACGGCAGTCCTAAACCTGCAAAGGGACCAACACAATAAACACATTTAGCAAAATACCACCTAATTATTGTTATCGATAAAATCCCAGAAAATATAGAGATATAATTTTTTGTCAATATCGCACACCCCAAGTTTTGACTATATTGTGTATATATTGTGTAATCGGTTAAATGAATGATTCAATGACTCACTCAAATGCTTCTTTCCTGAATGAATCAGCCGTTTAAATGAATTGGTTAAATGAGTGATACAAAGACTCACTCAAATGTTTTGTTCCTGAATGAATCAGCCGTTTAAATGAATTGGTTAAATGAGTGATTCAAAGACTCACTCAAATGTTTTGTTCCTGAATGAATCAGCCGTTTAAATGAATTGGTTAAATGAGTGATTCAAAGACTCACTCAAAGGTTTTGTTCCCTAATGAATCAGCCGTTTAAATGAATTGGTTAAATGAATGATTCAATGACTCACTCAAATGCTTCGTTCCTGAATGAATCAGCCGTTTAAATGAATTGGTTAAATGAGTGATTCAAAGACTCACTCAAATGTTTTGTTCCTGAATGAATCAGCCGTTTAAATGAATTGGTTAAATGAGTGATTCAAAGACTCACTCAAATGTTTTGTTCCTGAATGAATCAGCCGTTTAAATGAATTGGTTAAATGAGTGATTCAAAGACTCACTCAAATGTTTTGTTCCCTAATGAATCAGCCGTTTAAATGAATTGGTTAAATGAATGATTCAAAGACTCACTCAAATGTTTTGTTCCTGAATGAATCAGCCGTTTAAATGAATCGGTTAAATGAATAATTCAATGACTCACTCAAATGTTTTGTTCCTGAATGAATCAGCCGTTTAAATGAATTGGTTAAATGATTGATTCAAAGACTCACTCAAATGTTTTGTTCCTGAATGAATCAGCCGTTTAAATGAATCGGTTAAATTAATGATTCAATGACTCCCTCAAATGCTTCGTTCTGACTTGCTGGTGGTTTTAAATTCACATTTAAGTATCTTTTCATTTTTAAAATCATTTCTAATATCAATATTCAATGTATCGATAAAATCCCAGAAAATATAGAGATATAATATTTTGTCAATATCGCACACCCCTAGTTTTGACTATATTGTGTATTTTAGTATAATTTAAATACTGTATTGGCCAGCATCCCAAAAAGATGGTTAAATTGTCTGATTTAGATCTTTGCAGGTTGTAGGGAATATCATATTCTTCTGTCTGAGAGTGTAAGGGGTGATTTGAGAAGTTGGCAAATGCCTTTTGTGCATGTGTGAGAGAGCAAAAAAGGGAGTTAGTGCGTCTCTAATTTCCTTTTTTCTCCATATACGAGGTGTCTTTGGTGACCGCTGGTCCGATGAGGCCGGAATTGCATCCGACCTGCCCTTCACACCCAGCGTCTCCACCATTATCAGTCGCCATGCCAGTCAGCTGGTAGAGAGCCCAAATGACACGGCCGACCCTCATTGGTCCCCGAGAGATTGTGGTGCGGGAGATGCTGAGGAGAGGGAAGGTGAAGGATCTGACCGTAAAAAGGAAAAGAAGAAGAAAAAACGGAGACCCAGGGACGAGGTTTACGACTTCCACGCGGAAATGCAAAGCGAAAGCACTTTATCCGAGAGCCCCCATCAGTCGTCCCCGAAGAAGGAAGACGGAGGCTGGGAAGATGTCGGGCGCATCGGTGGGAGAGCCAAGAAGCCGAAAAGCCGGAAGAAGATACCTGAGGAATGGGCGATCCATGCGGAGCCCTTTGTCCCTGCTTCGGCCTCTATGCCTCAGGAGTTTGCAACTGATTTGACCCAATCACCCCTTGGAGTTGACAGTGGTCTAGCATCGTTTTCTGAGGACTACACCGATGAGAGTCTCATTCCTCTGTCTCTTACCCAAGATCTTCTGTCTCTCACAGCCACTTCCCCGCCTTCCACAACACATCTTGAACCTGCAATTCCCTCCCCAAAACTTCCCGGCCAAGCCCCCGGTCAACACCCCTTTTTTCATGATCTCATGGAAACGAAAGATGTTTTCAACCTTCAGTCACCTTTGGGCAAAGCTGATTCTCTTGTTTTCAGCCTCGATGACACTCCAACTTCTCCTGGTGGAAGTTTTGAGGAGGCCATGTTTGGACCAGAACACCCCTACACCGGTTCCCTGGGCACCCAGGAGGCATTAGTGAAGGAACCAAAAGCCTCCACCCCTGGAAGCACTTGTTTTGTACCACCGATGGAAGCCCTGATCTCAGCACCGCCGTTTTCTCCATCTGGACCTGCGTGGTCTCTAAATAACCACAATCAACCATTTGATCTGGAAGATGTTGGCTTTGAGACCCAAGTCCCAGTTCCTTCCCCAAAGAGCAAAGCCCCAAAGGAACCAAAAACCAAACAAGTCAGGAAGTCCAGTTCATCCTCATCAAAAAGTCCAACCTCGCCTGATGCAAAGTTGCTCTCTCCCCAGATTTCCGGTCTGAATCCGTCCGCTCCGCCATTCTTCCCTAGTTTTGCAGAACCTCGGGAGCAAGCCGGAGGACTGCCCCTCACATTGGAAGGTTTGTTGTGGACGTTTGGGAACTGGATCCACTTAATGCATGGCTGTGTGGATTCCAAGCCTGGGCTTGAGTGATTAAACTGCACACCCCAATAACTAACACGTCAGCTGGACGCAAGGGTTAGAGTTCGCTCAAAGCGGGTTGGCTTGGTTTTGCTTGGGTGTTTCTTCCACAATGAATGACCGACTTGTGCAAACAAGAAAGAATCCCTCCCCACCCCCCCAAATTAACCTTGTGATCCAGGGTGTACTAACTAATCAAAACGCTTTGGTTTGCAGTTTTTCCAGAAGGCGTTGTTGTTCCCTCACAATGTTGCATCTCCACTCTGTGATTGTTTCTTGTACTAGTACTGGTGGCACCTAACAGTGACAATCTTCTCTCTCGGTTTCCCACCACCCATTTCTCTTCTAGCACTCATTAGTGTGAATATGTACCACCCTTGTCACTTTAAGCATGTACACAAAGTGCAATACAGTTATAAGTGATGCTCTTTTTTTTTCTTTCTCCTCTATGTTCCCCGACATCATCTGTTTCAACTCGCCAATTAGGTAAGTCAACATCTCCTCTTGTTGTCTCTTTATGTTGTGAATAAGGCGTGATGTGTAACATCCTGTACTTTTTATTCATAACTTGCTCTGCAGTCTGAGGTCATATGTGGTTAGCAGACGTTGCAGCTTTTTAGTAATATTAGTACTAGGGATGCAACAATACAGTTAGTCCACGTTTCAATACATACCTCGGTTTTTACCCACGGTTTTCGGTTCGTTTCGGTTCTGATGGCTTGTCACATACATTTTTTGTTATTCTATTCTTAGGCGACAGGAACCGCAAGAGGTTAAAGAGAAAAAAGTCTATTTTTTTATTGCAATACTCTTTCTTTATTTTACTTAAAATAATTGAAAAACCTTACTTAAACTTAAAACTTTACTTAAAAAAAACCTTGTACACTTATAGTGTATTGGATAATATAAAATAAATATATATAAAGATTTACACTGGCAGCTCAGAGCTGTACAGCAGCATTTAAGTATGAAATTGAATGAATAAATGTAAAAATAAATCCCTTCACAGACTTCACTATAAAATATACACTGATTCTTAGCTACTGTATTTGTTCTTCAGTCAAGAGCAGTGAGTGATTTTCTCTTTGTCTCTTGTTGTTGTATTAACATTAAAGGGATATTTCACTCAAAACTGAAAATTCTGTCATCGAGAAATGAATACAGGTTTGAAACAATATTAGATTGAGTAAATAATGACAATTTTAGAAGTGAACTGTCCCTTCAAGGACCGCGTGTTCACTTCTGCACTGCTTAAGACCTCTACACATCTCATATACAGACACGATTGCGATTTTACTTTCACTTTAGACATAACCGAATGTGTTTATGTTAACCTTGTGTGTATTTGACAGTATTAACGCAGTAAGACGACTACTTAGTTCAGTATTCACGTGTTTGACAGGCGTTTAGTGCGCGCACTCTGAAAAGCGCATGTTAAAACCGCGCACGCGAATGAACCGGCAAGGCTTTAAAACGCATGCAAATAATGAACTTTGATTGTGAATATCTATAGTATCCCGTGAGTATAACTATACCACTGACGTGTGATGTGAGTGTATGTTGCGTTGTTCAGTATTGGGATGGAGGCAAATTATAGAATTTGTAGAAAAATAATTAATTAAATGCGAAACTGAAAAAAACGCAATTCACAAGCGCGTATTGAACCGTGAAGGCCGTACCGAACGGTTCAATATTATATTGAGAATTGTGGCATCCCTAATTAGTACTTCAACTTTTTTTATTAATACATTTAGTTACAACTTTTTTTGTAATGTAATTAGTAACTCAAATGTGTGGAAGCTTGTTTCCGCCACAGAATAAATAAAAAAAAGTCATCGCGACTATCTCTAAACTTTTTTTTTTCTTACAATTGTGAGAAAATTGATAATATCACACACACGTGCGCTCACACACACACACACACACACCTTCAGTGAAATGGACTCACAAACTGTCTCAGCGTCGCGTTTATTTTGCTGATGCTGATTGACGTAACTGATTCTCTGATGCTGCTCAGGTCGCAATTTCAATCACACAGCACAGAGCAGTGAATATCCGGACCACAGCCAATCAGAGGCAAAGAAACGCCCCATCTCTGTCTCTGATTGGTCTAGACCACGACATGATCCAACCATGAGTGTGAGTTCCGTCAAAGGAGACCAAATTGGTCGCACTCTAGAGTCCTGTATGTGGTTTAAAAAGTCCTTGCATCTCCATAAACTAGCCTGTTTTCAGTAAAGCATTTATGTTTTTAAATGTAAAATGTGTCGTATTTAAATAGAATATTGTCATAATCCCAGAAGGCATAGCTGTGAGTCATGAACAGCAGGAGAAGGACACACGTTGTGTCCCAAATGACGCACTTTGTACTTATTTGAGTTGTAGGTACGTGTATTGGGTTTGTCTACAGTTTGTCTTGTTTTATCTGAAATGCGTCACATTGCAGAAGTAAACTGGGTTTGTTTGACTTCAGCATAGCTTCAGCTACACATCTGCAGAAAAGACAGTGTAGTACATCTGAAAATGGCAGATTGCCGGTTTTAGATTCTGTGTGTGTAGCGCCTTTATTAGAGTGTGTGTGTTTGGGCGCGTCTGACACAGCTGTCTCTTTTAGTTCTCTGTAATTTTCGGCTCTTTCTCCAGCGGGGAGGGACTCTGTCACCGAAGGAGCTACTTATACACTCCAGGAGACAGGACATCAGCTTTTGGTGTCAGACTTCCCAACATGCAATGCAAATTAATGACAGTGTCCCGTAATGTACGGCGTGTTTGTTGTACTATGAGCGCATGAGCTGGAAATAAGAAAATTGTGAACGCTCAGTGTCAAATATCACATTGGAGTGAATTCTCTTACTTCATGTTCGGTTGCCTGCAGTAATACTGTAATAGAAAGGGAATGTTTTTAACATAATCAGTTAAAGAGTGACAGAACAGAAGTGTCTGTAAAATACACACATGGCTTACACACACTCAAATAAATCATTCATTAGATGAACATGATTTAATCATGCCACTTATATTCCATCTAAACAAAACAAGTCAACCAACCTTTATCATGTTATTTGAACACAAATTAGATTAAACATGACATTTCCGTTAAACTCATTTGCATCTTTTTTGAGTTACATAAGGTTAATTCAATGTCATTTAGTTAAATCAATTATTAATTTTGTCCAAAACTATTAAGTTTAATGAATATAATAAAAAAGATTATTTTTATTTAGTGAAATGCTATTTTTCCAACATTTACATAACCTCTTACAAGATTTTATTGGCTAGCCAGAAGATGGTTATGTTACATCCATGGCATGGCCAAAGTAGATGTTTTTTAATATTAAAACAACTTGATTTGTTATTAGCTGGTCCTCAGCCCAAGCACACGCTCTACACTTCACCACAATAACCTCCAAAAACACCAACATAACAAAACATTAAGTATTAAAAAGTTTCTCCATTTTCTCATCTGGTTAAAAATGCATCAAATTGCACTTTATTTAAACATTTACTTTCCGAATTCAGCCCCTTTGCAAAGCATGATGGGAAGTGAAAGTCTTGTTTGATTGGGTTACTTGTTATTTCAAAATGAAAACATCAAGTTATGTCAAAGAGTAACGGTTTTAAGTCAGTTTAACATGAATCAATTGCATATGAACCAGAAACCTGATATAATTGCGTTAAATCAAGATTAATTGCTTAAATAAAGTGAACCGCATCGAAAAATAATTTTTTGAATGCAATATGAATCATATTTTCTTTGTTATATTAGTGTATTGTTGAGATTTTCTCTAGCCTTGAGGACATCCTGTGAACTTCTTGATTGTTTTGGGTCGTGATGTGTGTCTGTGCTCTTGTGAATCCGTGAGACGCTGTTGATTGTGACATGTGTTGTTATGAATGGTGGAGTGCTAACACACACACACACACACACACACACACACACACACACGCTCGAGAGTGACTCAGCTCTCCTTTTGTCCAGACAGACGCTTGTTATGAAAAAAAATGAACACTTGAGTTCACTTGTTTCTCTGACTGGTGAATCTGATGTGCTTCAGGTGCTAGTCTGCGTTATGTTAGGGCTGCACAATTCATCGCATTTCTAATCGTTATTACAATTACCGACAATTATGTAATCGTTCAAAGGCGCAATTACAAAAAAAATGTCCATTTACAGTATTCTGCATGCTTAAGATGTTTTTTTTTCTACCTGTTAAGGATTTTTCCCGTTGTTTTAATTTTAGTTTTAGTAGATAACATTATAATGCCATGCATATTGAGGTTAGTTCACCAAAAAATGAAAATTAGCCCATGATTTGCTCTCCCTCAAGTCATCCTAGGTGTGTATGACTTTCTTCTTTCAGACGAACACAATCAGAGTTATATTAAAACATGTCCTGGCTCTTCCAAGATTTATAATGGCAGTGAATGGCTGTTTCTTTTTTGAAGTCCATTAAAGTGCATCTATCCATCATAAAAGTGCATCTATCCATCATAAAAGTGCATCTGTCCATCATAAAAGTGCATCCATCCATCATAAAAGTGCATATATCCATCATAAAAGTGCATCTATCCATCATAAAAGTGCATCTATCCATCATAAAAGTGCATCTGTCCATCATAAAAGTGCATATATCCATCATAAAAGTGCATCTATCCATCATAAAAGTGCATCTATCATCATAAAAGTGCATCTATCCATCATAAAAGTGCATCCATCCATCATAAAAGTGCATATATCCATCATAAAAGTGCATCTATCCATCATAAAAGTGCATCTATCCATCATAAAAGTGCATCTATCCATCATAAAAGTGCATCTATCCATCATAAAAGTGCATCTGTCCATCATAAAAGTGCATCTATCCATCATAAAAGTGCATCTATCCATCATAAAAGTGCATCTATCCATCATAAAAGTGCATCCATCCATCATAAAAGTGCATATATCCATCATAAAAGTGCATCTATCCATCATAAAAGTGCATCTATCCATCATAAAAGTGCATATATCCATCACAAAAGTGCATATATCCATCATAAAAGTGCATCTATCCATCATAAAAGTGCATCTATCCATCATAAAAGTGCATATATCCATCACAAAAGTGCATATATCCATCATAAAAGTGCATCTATCCATCATAAAAGAGCATCTATCCATAATAAAAGTGCATCCATCCATCACAAAAGTGCATCTATCCATCATAAAAGTGCATCTATCTATCATGAAAGTGCATCCATCCATCATAAAAGAGCATCTATCCATCATAAAAGTGCATCTATCTATCATAAAAGTGCATCTATCCATCATAAAAGTGCATCCATCTATCATAAAAGTGCATCCATCCATCATAAAAGTGCATCCATCTATCATAAAAGTGCATCCATCCATCATAAAAGTGCATCTATCCATCATAAAAGTGCATCTATCTATCATAAAAGTGCATCCATCCATCATAAAAGTGCATATATCTATCATAAAAGTGCATCTATCTATCATGAAAGTGCATCTATCCATCATAAAAGTGCATCTATCCATCATAAAAGTGCATCCATCTATCATAAAAGTGCATCCATCCATCATAAAAGTGCATCTATCTATCATGAAAGTGCATCTATCCATCATAAAAGTGCATCTATCCATCATAAAAGTGCATCTATCTATCATAAAAGTGCATCTATCCATCATAAAAGTGCATCCATCTATCATAAAAGTGCATCCATCCATCATAAAAGTGCATCCATCTATCATAAAAGTGCATCCATCCATCATAAAAGTGCATCTATCCATCATAAAAGTGCATCTATCTATCATAAAAGTGCATCCATCCATCATAAAAGTGCATATATCTATCATAAAAGTGCATCTATCTATCATGAAAGTGCATCTATCCATCATAAAAGTGCATCTATCCATCATAAAAGTGCATCCATCTATCATAAAAGTGCATCTATCCATCATAAAAGTGCATCTATCTATCATGAAAGTGCATCTATCCATCATAAAAGTGCATCTATCTATCATAAAAGTGCATCTATCTATCATGAAAGTGCATCTATCCATCATAAAAGTGCATCTATCCATCATAAAAGTGCATCTATCTATCATAAAAGTGCATCCATCCATCATAAAAGTGCATCTATCTATCATAAAAGTGCATCTATCCATCATAAAAGTGCATCTATCCATCATAAAAGTGCATCCATCCATCATAAAAGTGCATCTATCCATCATAAAAGTGCATCTATCCATCATAAAAGTGCATATATCCATCATAAAAGTGCATCCATCCATCATAAAAGTGCATCTATCCATCATAAAAGTGCATCTATCTATCATAAAAGTGCATCTATCCATCATAAAAGTGCATCCATCCATCATAAAAGTGCATCTATCCATCAAATAACTGCTCCACACGCCTCCGGGGGTTAATAAAGGCCTTTTGAAGCGAAGTGGCGCATTTGTGTAAGATATATACACAATATACTTTATATACTAAAATAACTCTTCTTGTTGCCCAGCCCTATCCACGAGAGGCGTCAAAGTTTGAGATGCTCCTGTACATCGCGTCGGGTCACTCTTTTGCCACAAGTCGACTTGCGTACCACTGACCGCCGGAAGAGAGTTATTCTAGTCTATAATAAATGCACTTTTATGATGGATAGATGCACTTTTATGATGGATAAACACACTTTTATGAAAGCTAGTGAAGTCTTGAGTGAGTCATTGAATCATTCACTCAAGAGATTTGTTCAAAAACTCTGATTCATCCAGTAATGAAACAAGTGAAGTCTTGAGTGAATCATTGAATCATTCACTCAAACTACTGAAATTGATTTAATTTATTCATATTGTACATATACACTATACTTTTATATACAAAATGTTTGGGGCTGGTAAGATTTCATGTTATTGAAATAAGTCTCTTCTGCTCACCAAGACTGCATTAATTTGATCAAAAATAGAGTAAAAATGTGAAATATTATTATAATGTAGATCATCTGTTCTCTATGTGAATATATAGTAAAGTGTGATCAAATCATCATTACTCCAGTCTTCAGAGTCACATGACCCTTCACTAATCATCTCATATGAGGATCTGATGATCAACACACACTTATGATTATTATCAGTGTTCATATTTTTGTGGAAATTGTGATATATTTTAGTTTTCAGGATTATTTGAGAATTAGAAAGTTCAAAAGAACAGCATTTATATGAAATATAATCTTTTGTAACATTTTAAATGTCACTTTTGCTGCGTCCTTGCCGAATAAAAGTATTTATTATTTATTGTGATTATATGTTCATGTTGGTGTCATTAGATTTGTGGATTTTGTCAGGATGTTTATAACACAAAACGAATGCTGCTAGGAATGAATTAGCATCTAGCCGGATCGCTGAGCGTCATTCAATCACGGTGAAGCGATCAGTTGGCCAATCGCTGTTCTGCGTGAGTCAGATGGAGTCGGCCAGTCAGAGGTTCTGATTGGTGCGTTTGAGACCAGCAGAATGATGGAGCGCTAAAGGTCAAAGCATCGACTGCTGTAAACACAGGGAGGGCGTGGAGACTGTCTCGTTGCCACGGCGACTGAAAAGCAGCCCATGTTTCCATAGTAACAAGGACAGATGCTGAGAAAGTGGGCATAAGTGCTGCACGCCATGTGACTTGTTCAATCATTTCATCACTGACAGCATTCCTCCTCAAATGTCTTAATTATGCAGATATGTAAATGAGGCAGCCTGGGGCCGGTTTCTGCAACAGTTGCTGGAGAACAGCTGAGATCATCAGAATAATTACCCTCTGTTCACCGATGCACAGTCAGAAATCCAGCTAATATGATATTATGCATTATAAAAATCCATATCCCCCGCTGACATGAAGCATTTCAGTCCAGCTTCTGTTAGTCTGCAGTGATTTATTTCTTTCATTATTTTTTGTTCTTTCCATTGTTCAAGAGTTGATTTCATTAGACTGAACTTTTTTGAACAATACTTTTGCGGATGAAATTCATTTTAGGTTTTAATAATCAACATTTCCCTCTTTGAGGTCTTAAAAGCCCTAGAAGATTTATGTGGCGCCTCTACTTTTCTTTGTTTTTCTCAGCCGTTCTAGCCGTTAGCATCACGTGTCACATCACATTGCCAGACATTTTGATCTACGATATGTCTTGAAGTAGACCTATGTGTAACAGAAGAGACAACTTTTTTTTTTTCATATACATACATTTGCATTTACCCGATGGCTCTGAAAGGCCTCCATTGGCTCAACTTTACACTCTCAAGACCCTTAAAAGACACTAAAGACTAAAGTTACAAAGTCCATCTCACTACAGCGGCTCTAAAATAACTTTATGAATCGATGAGAATAGTTTTTGTGCGCAAAAAAACCCTCAATAACGTCTTATATAGTGATGACGATTTCAAAACACGGCATCATGAAGCTTTGAAGTGTTATGAATCAGTGAGTCGATTCAGCGGTTCAGAATGTTATGAATCAGCGAGTCGATTCAGCGGTTCAGAGTTATGAATCAGTGAATCGATTCAGCGGTTCAGCGCGTTATGAATCAGTGAGTCGAATCATGATTCGAGGATCAAACTGCTGAAATCACGCGACTTTGGCGATCCGAATCGCTGATTCATTACGCTCCAAACCGCTGATTCATAACGCTCCAAACCGCTGATTCGACTCGCTGATTCATAACGCTCCAAACCGTTGAATCGACTCACTGATTCATAACGCTCCAAACCGTTGAATCGACTCACTGATTCATAACGCTCTGAACCGCTGAATCTACTCGCTGATTCATAACGCTCCAAACCGCTGAATCGACTCACTGATTCATAACACTCTGAACCGCTGAATCGACTCACTGATTCATAACACTCTGAACCGCTGAATCGACTCACTGATTCATAACGCTCTGAACCGCTGAATCGACTCGCTGATTCATAACGCTCCAAACCGCTGAATCGACTCACTGATTCATAACACTCTGAACCGCTGAATCGACTCACTGATTCATAACGCTCCAAACCGCTGAATCGACTCACTGATTCATAACGCTCTGAACCGCTGAATCGACTCACTGATTCATAACACTCTGAACCGTTGAATCGACTCACTGATTCATAACGCTCTGAACCGCTGAATCGACTCACTGATTCATAACGCTCCAAACCGCTGAATCGACTCACTGATTAATAACGCTCTGAACCGCTGAATCGACTCACTGATTAATAACGCTCTGAACCGCTGAATCGACTCACTGATTAATAACGCTCTGAACTGCTGAATCGACTCACTGATTAATAACGCTCCAAACCGCTGAATCGACTCACTGATTAATAACGCTCTGAACCGCTGAATCGACTCACTGATTAATAACGCTCTGAACCGCTGAATCGACTCACTGATTAATAACGCTCTGAACTGCTGAATCGACTCACTGACTCATAACGCTTCAAAGCTTCATGATGCCGTGTTTTGAAATAGTCATCACTATATAAGTCGTTATTTAGGGTTTTTTGCGCACAAAAACTATTCTCGTCTCTTCATACTGGAGTAATGATGATAAATTCAGCTTTGATCACTGGAATAAATTACACTTTACTATACACTGATCAGGCATAACATTATGACCCCTTTTGCTGACCCGTCGACTCCAATAGACCCCTGAAGGTGTGCTGTGG
This sequence comes from Gobio gobio, assembly GCF_949357685.1. Lineage (NCBI taxonomy): Eukaryota > Metazoa > Chordata > Actinopteri > Cypriniformes > Gobionidae > Gobio > Gobio gobio. Next base: position 43,201,179 of record NC_137119.1, on the reverse strand, counting down.
TATCTGGCACCAAGATGTTAGCAGCAGATCCTTTAAGTCCTGTAAGTTGTGAGGTGGTGCCTCCATGGATTGGACTTGTTTGTTCGGCTCATCCCACAGATGCTCGATTGGATTGAGATCTGGGGAATTTGGAGGTCAAGTCAACGCCTCAAATTCGTTGTTGTGCTCCTCAAAGCATTCCAACATCTGTTTTAAATGATGTTTTGTTAGAAGATCTTGGCGTTTGATGAACTCTCAGTAGTGACAGTAAATAGATGGAGAATTTGAGAATATTAATAGCAGCATTGAACGATTGAACAATGTTGTGACTGCGACTGAATTGATCCGTCTCCCGTTCAGACGAACTATTGAACGTCATCCACAGGATATATTTAACCAGAGTTGACTTCATCATAGCAGAGAACGAGTGTGTTTGTGTGACCGGATGAGCGGCTGTAAAGCCTTTGGCAGAGACTGAGTCTCAGAGCATCAGTCGGACACAACCAAAAGACACGTCTCAAACCTAAAGCGTTACACTGCAAAAATGCTTTTCTGATTTTTGTCTCGTTTCTAGTCTAAATATCTAAAAATTCTTAAATCAAGATGAATTTACTAGATAAGTAAAATGACATAAGATATATTTTCTTGTTTTCTGAGAGAAAAAAACCCCAAAATGAAGTGAGTTTTTGCTTGAAACAAGAATAATAAGCTTGTTTCAAGATTAAAAAGACAAGATTTCAAACTGAAAAAAAGCTTATTTTTCTTACCCCATGGACAGATAATTGTACTCGTTTCAAGCAAAAACTCACTTCATTTGGGTTTTTTTCTCAGAAAACAAGAAAAAATATCTTGCGTCATTTTACTTATCTAGTAAATTTATCTTGATTTAAGAATTTTTAGATATTTAGAATAGAAACGAGACAAAAATACTAAATAAGAAAAGCATTTTTTGCAGTGTAGTAGATCAGGTCACCGTTAAAGTGGCTTAACGTTACACTGCAAAAAATGCTTTTCTTACTTAATATTTTTGTCTTGTTTTCAGTCCAAATATCTAAAAAATCTTACATTAAGAAACATTTACTAGACAAGCAAAAGTTTTTGTCTTGTTTTGGGGGAAAATAACTCAAAATTAAGGGAGTTTTTGCCTAAAAAAAAGCAAAATAATCAGCCAATGGGATAAACAAAATAATCTTCATTCAAACAGAAAACAAGATTATTTTTCTTATCCCATTGGCAGATTATTTTGCTTTTTTTTAGGCAAAAACTCCCTTAATTTTGAGTTATTTTCCCCCAAAACAAGACAAAAACTTTTGCTTGTCTAGTAAATGCTTCTTAATGTAAGATTTTTTAGATATTTGGACTGAAAACAAGACAAAAATAGCATTTTTTGCAGTGTAAAGTTCTGCCATTTTTAGTGATGGAATTTTCTAGCGAGGATAACGCCGGCCCTCTATCGCTAACCTTCACTAAATAAACGCTTAATAGATTGTGTGAAATGAAATAAACAAACTGAAGTGACACTGGACCTCTGGCTTTTCCAAACATTATTAATGCTGTATTTTTGGACATGCGGACCCTTCGTTGACGAGGCTCCTGTTGCCATGGCGACGGGAGGCAGTTGCCCGGGAGACCTAAGGAAGCAGGGCTACCAAGGAAACAATGTTGGCTCTTAGGAGGAGGAGGGGCGATGTGCTAAAAATAGCATCTGGGTAGACGGTCTCAAAGCCAGATAACTCGACTATGTTCCCGACTTCATCTCTTTTGACCACCTGTGTGTGTGTGTGTGTGTGTGTGTGTGTGTGTTCACTGTCACACTGATGAATGTGTTCGCCGCTCCGCTGAAGGAATGCAGCTCTTTGTTCTTTTTATGTCCCCTTTTCTGCTGCTTCTATAAGTTGACTAGGAGAAGGGAAATCTTGTGGTGTAATTAAAGTGTGCATGCTTCAGCAGACTCAGCGCTGACGTTTATTTGTCCGTTTCAATCTGTGTTCAATCGTGGCCTTTTCGGCAGCGTTGCAAAAGTCGCTTGGAGCCTTGTATCCTACATAAGCACACATTCAGGTCAGAGACGCTACACACACATGTAGGTCAGGCCGTATGTGGGCTCTCATTGGCTCCTTTCTGTATATACAGGCGGAACGTTTGGCTCATTTGTTCTCAAACCTTTAATAATATTAGTTAAAAATGTTCATTTGCATTGACTGATATTAGCAGATACAACTTTTGATTGCATTAATGTGTTGGTAGATGTTGAGATTAACATTGATTTAAAAAATATTTGTAGAAATATTGCTCATTATTCATGTTAATTAACTTAAGGTGAAGTGTTGCATATTTTTTTTTAAATTCAATATATTTGATTTTTAATTTTTTTTTTCTAAATGAGACTATTTCTTTGACACAAAACTGACACATAATACATTTATATGTAATTTAAAATGTAGTTTTTATTTATGTATTTATTATTTAAAAATAAGTTATTTTTATATTATTACTAAAGTATTTTATTATTTATTATATTATTATTATTATTAAAGTATTTATTTTATTTATATTTTTTTATTATTTATATTTATATGAGGTTTAAATTCCTCTCAGCAAGACTTTTTTATTTTATTTTTTATATTTTATTTTAAGTAGTTTTTTACTATTAATTTACAATGCAAACTGTACAATGTCAATTACATTGTGCTGGTGGATCTGTGTAACCCAAACACTGGGTTGTCACGTCTGACCCAGGATCTGTGTAACCCAAACACTGGGTTGTTACGTCTGACCCAGGATCTGTGTAACCCAAACACTGGGTTGTCACGTCTGACCCAGGATCTGTGTAACCCAAACACTGGGTTGTTACGTCTGACCCAGGATCTGTGTAACCCAAACACTGGGTTGTCACGTCTGACCCAGGATCTGTGTAACCCAAACACTGGGTTGTTACGTCTGACCCAGGATCTGTGTAACCCAAACACTGGGTTGTCACGTCTGACCCAGGATCTGTGTAACCCAAACACTGGGTTGTTACGTCTGACCCAGGATCTGTGTAACCCAAACACTGGGTTGTTACGTCTGACCCAGGATCTGTGTAACCCAAACACTGGGTTGTTACGTCTGACCCAGGATCTGTGTAACCCAAACACTGGGTTGTTACGTCTGACCCAGGATCTGTGTAACCCAAACACTGGGTTGTTACATCTGACCCAGGATCTGTGTAACCCAAACACTGGGTTGTTACGTCTGACCCAGGATCTGTGTAACCCAAACACTGGGTTGTCACGTCTGACCCAGGATCTGTGTAACCCAAACACTGGGTTGTTACGTCTGACCCAGGATCTGTGTAACCCAAACACTGGGTTGTTACGTCTGACCCAGGATCTGAGTAACCCAAACACTGGGTTGTCACGTCTGACCCAGGATCTGAGTAACCCAAACACTGGGTTGTTACGTCTGACCCAGGATCTGTGTAACCCAAACACTGGGTTGTCACGTCTGACCCAGGATCTGTGTAACCCAAACACTGGGTTGTTACGTCTGACCCAGGATCTGTGTAACCCAAACACTGGGTTGTTACGTCTGACCCAGGATCTGTGTAACCCAAACACTGGGTTGTTACGTCTGACCCAGGATCTGTGTAACCCAAACACTGGGTTGTCACGTCTGACCCAGGATCTGTGTAACCCAAACACTGGGTTGTTACGTCTGACCCAGGATCTGTGTAACCCAAACACTGGGTTGTTACGTCTGACCCAGGATCTGAGTAACCCAAACACTGGGTTGTCACGTCTGACCCAGGATCTGTGTAACCCAAACACTGGGTTGTCACGTCTGACCCAGGATCTGTGTAACCCAAACACTGGGTTGTTACGTCTGACCCAGGATCTGTGTAACCCAAACACTGGGTTGTTACGTCTGACCCAGGATCTGTGTAACCCAAACACTGGGTTGTTACGTCTGACCCAGGATCTGTGTAACCCAAACACTGGGTTGTTACGTCTGACCCAGGATCTGTGTAACCCAAACACTGGGTTGTTACGACTGACCCAGGATCTGTGTAACCCAAACACTGGGTTGTTACGTCTGACCCAGGATCTGAGTAACCCAAACACTGGGTTGTCACGTCTGACCCAGGATCTGTGTAACCCAAACACTGGGTTGTTACGTCTGACCCAGGATCTGTGTAACCCAAACACTGGGTTGTTACGTCTGACCCAGGATCTGTGTAACCCAAACACTGGGTTGTTACGTCTGACCCAGGATCTGTGTAACCCAAACACTGGGTTGTTACGTCTGACCCAGGATCTGTGTAACCCAAACACTGGGTTGTTACGTCTAACCCAGGATCTGTGTAACCCAAACACTGGGTTGTTACGTCTGACCCAGGATCTGTGTAACCCAAACACTGGGTTGTTACGTCTGACCCAGGATCTGTGTAACCCAAACACTGGGTTGTTACGACTGACCCAGGATCTGTGTAACCCAAACACTGGGTTGTTACGTCTGACCCAGGATCTGAGTAACCCAAACACTGGGTTGTCACGTCTGACCCAGGATCTGTGTAACCCAAACACTGGGTTGTCACCTCTGACCCAGGATATGTGTAACCCAAACACTGGGTTGTTACGTCTGACCCAGGATCTGTGTAACCCAAACACTGGGTTGTCACGTCTGACCCAGGATCTGTGTAACCCAAACACTGGGTTGTCACGTCTGACCCAGGATCTGTGTAACACAAACACTGGGTTGTTACATCTGACCCAGGATCCGTGTAACCCAAACACTGGGTTGTTACGTCTGACCCAGGATCTGTGTAACCCAAACACTGGGTTGTTACATCTGACCCAGGATCTGAGTAACCCAAACACTGGGTTGTTACGTCTGACCCAGGATCTGTGTAACCCAAACACTGGGTTGTTACGTCTGACCCAGGATCTGTGTAACCCAAACACTGGGTTGTTACATCTGACCCAGGATCTGAGTAACCCAAACACTGGGTTGTTACGTCTGACCCAGGATCTGAGTAACCCAAACACTGGGTTGTTACGTCTGACCCAGGATCTGTGTAACCCAAACACTGGGTTGTTACGTCTGACCCAGGATCTGTGTAACCCAAACACTGGGTTGTTACATCTGACCCAGGATCTGAGTAACCCAAACACTGGGTTGTTACGTCTGACCCAGGATCTGAGTAACCCAAACACTGGGTTGTTACGTCTGACCCAGGATCTGTGTAACCCAAACACTGGGTTGTTACGTCTGACCCAGGATCTGAGTAACCCAAACACTGGGTTGTTACGTCTGACCCAGGATCTGTGTAACCCAAACACTGGGTTGTTACGTCTGACCCAGGATCTGTGTAACCCAAACACTGGGTTGTTACGTCTGACCCAGGATCTGTGTAACCCAAACACTGGGTTGTTACGTCTGACCCAGGATCTGTGTAACCCAAACACTGGGTTGTTACGTCTGACCCAGGATCTGTGTAACCCAAACACTGGGTTGTTACGACTGACCCAGGATCTGTGTAACCCAAACACTGGGTTGTTACGTCTGACCCAGGATCTGAGTAACCCAAACACTGGGTTGTCACGTCTGACCCAGGATCTGTGTAACCCAAACACTGGGTTGTTACGTCTGACCCAGGATCTGTGTAACCCAAACACTGGGTTGTTACGTCTGACCCAGGATCTGTGTAACCCAAACACTGGGTTGTTACGTCTGACCCAGGATCTGTGTAACCCAAACACTGGGTTGTTACGTCTGACCCAGGATCTGAGTAACCCAAACACTGGGTTGTTACGTCTAACCCAGGATCTGTGTAACCCAAACAATGGGTTGTTACGTCTGACCCAGGATCTGTGTAACCCAAACACTGGGTTGTTACATCTGACCCAGGATCTGTGTAACCCAAACACTGGGTTGTTACGTCTGACCCAGGATCTGTGTAACCCAAACACTGGGTTGTTACGTCTGACCCAGGATCTGAGTAACCCAAACACTGGGTTGTTACGTCTGACCCAGGATCTGAGTAACCCAAACACTGGGTTGTTACGTCTGACCCAGGATCTGTGTAACCCAAACACTGGGTTGTTACGTCTGACCCAGGATCTGAGTAACCCAAACACTGGGTTGTTACGTCTGACCCAGGATCTGTGTAACCCAAACACTGGGTTGTTACGTCTGACCCAGGATCTGTGTAACCCAAACACTGGGTTGTTACGTCTGACCCAGGATCTGTGTAACCCAAACACTGGGTTGTTACGTCTGACCCAGGATCTGTGTAACCCAAACACTGGGTTGTTACGTCTGACCCAGGATCTGTGTAACCCAAACACTGGGTTGTTACGACTGACCCAGGATCTGTGTAACCCAAACACTGGGTTGTTACGTCTGACCCAGGATCTGAGTAACCCAAACACTGGGTTGTCACGTCTGACCCAGGATCTGTGTAAACCAAACACTGGGTTGTTACGTCTGACCCAGGATCTGTGTAACCCAAACACTGGGTTGTTACGTCTGACCCAGGATCTGTGTAACCCAAACACTGGGTTGTTACGTCTGACCCAGGATCTGTGTAACCCAAACACTGGGTTGTTACGTCTGACCCAGGATCTGTGTAACCCAAACACTGGGTTGTTACGTCTGACCCAGGATCTGTGTAACCCAAACACTGGGTTGTTACGTCTGACCCAGGATCTGTGTAACCCAAACACTGGGTTGTTACGTCTGACCCAGGATCTGTGTAACCCAAACACTGGGTTGTTACGTCTGACCCAGGATCTGTGTAACCCAAACACTGGGTTGTTACGTCTGACCCAGGATCTGTGTAACCCAAACACTGGGTTGTTACGTCTGACCCAGGATCTGTGTAACCCAAACACTGGGTTGTTACGTCTGACCCAGGATCTGTGTAACCCAAACACTGGGTTGTTACGACTGACCCAGGATCTGTGTAACCCAAACACTGGGTTGTTACGTCTGACCCAGGATCTGAGTAACCCAAACACTGGGTTGTCACGTCTGACCCAGGATCTGTGTAACCCAAACACTGGGTTGTCACGTCTGACCCAGGATCTGTGTAACCCAAACACTGGGTTGTTACGTCTGACCCAGGATCTGTGTAACCCAAACACTGGGTTGTCACGTCTGACCCAGGATCTGTGTAACCCAAACACTGGGTTGTCACGTCTGACCCAGGATCTGTGTAACACAAACACTGGGTTGTTACATCTGACCCAGGATCCGTGTAACCCAAACACTGGGTTGTTACGTCTGACCCAGGATCTGTGTAACCCAAACACTGGGTTGTTACATCTGACCCAGGATCTGAGTAACCCAAACACTGGGTTGTTACGTCTGACCCAGGATCTGTGTAACCCAAACAATGGGTTGTTACGTCTGACCCAGGATCTGTGTAACCCAAACACTGGGTTGTTACATCTGACCCAGGATCTGAGTAACCCAAACACTGGGTTGTTACGTCTGACCCAGGATCTGAGTAACCCAAACACTGGGTTGTTACGTCTGACCCAGGATCTGTGTAACCCAAACACTGGGTTGTTACGTCTGACCCAGGATCTGTGTAACCCAAACACTGGGTTGTTACATCTGACCCAGGATCTGAGTAACCCAAACACTGGGTTGTTACGTCTGACCCAGGATCTGAGTAACCCAAACACTGGGTTGTTACGTCTGACCCAGGATCTGTGTAACCCAAACACTGGGTTGTTACGTCTGACCCAGGATCTGAGTAACCCAAACACTGGGTTGTTACGTCTGACCCAGGATCTGTGTAACCCAAACACTGGGTTGTTACATCTGACCCAGGATCTGTGTAACCCAAACACTGGGTTGTTACATCTGACCCAGGATCTGAGTAACCCAAACACTGGGTTGTTACATCTGACCCAGGATCTGTGTAACCCAAACACTGGGTTGTTACATCTGACCCAGGATCTGTGTAACCCAAACACTGGGTTGTTACGTCTGACCCAGGATCTGTGTAACCCAAACACTGGGTTGTTACATCTGACCCAGGATCTGAGTAACCCAAACACTGGGTTGTTACGTCTGACCCAGGATCTGAGTAACCCAAACACTGGGTTGTTACGTCTGACCCAGGATCTGTGTAACCCAAACACTGGGTTGTTACGTCTGACCCAGGATCTGTGTAACCCAAACACTGGGTTGTTACGTCTGACCCAGGATCTGTGTAACCCAAACACTGGGTTGTTACGTCTGACCCAGGATCTGTGTAACCCAAACACTGGGTTGTTACGTCTGACCCAGGATCTGTGTAACCCAAACACTGGGTTGTTACGTCTGACCCAGGATCTGTGTAACCCAAACACTGGGTTGTTATGTCTGACCCAGGATCTGAGTAACCCAAACACTGGGTTGTTACGTCTGACCCAGGATCTGTGTAACCCAAACACTGGGTTGTTACGTCTGACCCAGGATCTGTGTAACCCAAACACTGGGTTGTTACGTCTGACCCAGGATCTGTGTAACACAAACACTGGGTTGTTACGTCTGACCCTGGATCTGTGTAATCCAAACACTGGGTTGTTACGTCTGACCCAGGATCTGTGTAACCCAAACACTGGGTTGTTACATCTGACCCAGGATCTGAGTAACCCAAACACTGGGTTGTTACGTCTGACCCAGGATCTGTGTAACCCAAACACTGGGTTGTTACGTCTGACCCAGGATCTGTGTAACCCAAACACTGGGTTGTTACATCTGACCCAGGATCTGAGTAACCCAAACAATGGGTTGTTACGTCTGACCCAGGATCTGTGTAACCCAAACACTGGGTTGTTACATCTGACCCAGGATCTGTGTAACCCAAACACTGGGTTGTTACATCTGACCCAGGATCTGAGTAACCCAAACACTGGGTTGTTACATCTGACCCAGGATCTGTGTAACCCAAACACTGGGTTGTTACATCTGACCCAGGATCTGTGTAACCCAAACACTGGGTTGTTACATCTGACCCAGGATCTGTGTAACCCAAACACTGGGTTGTCACATCTGACCCAGGATCTGTGTAACTCAAACACTGGGTTGTCACGTCTGACCCAGGATCTGTGTAACCCAAACACTGGGTTTTTACGTCTGACCCAGGATCTGTGTAACCCAAACACTGGGTTGTTACGTCTGACCCAGGATCTGTGTAACCCAAACACTGGGTTGTTACGTCTGACCCAGGATCTGTGTAACCCAAACACTGGGTTTTTACGTCTGACCCAGGATCTGAGTAACCCAAACACTGGGTTGTTACATCTGACCCAGGATCTGTGTAACCCAAACACTGGGTTGTTACGTCTGACCCAGGATCTGTGTAACCCAAACACTGGGTTGTTACGTCTGACCCAGGATCTGTGTAACCCAAACACTGGGTTGTTACGTCTGACCCAGGATCTGTGTAACCCAAACACTGGGTTGTTACGTCTGACCCAGGATCTGTGTAACCCAAACACTGGGTTGTTACGTCTGACCCAGGATCTGAGTAACCCAAACACTGGGTTGTTACGTCTGACCCAGGATCTGAGTAACCCAAACACTGGGTTGTTACGTCTGACCCAGGATCTGAGTAACCCAAACACTGGGTTGTTACGTCTGACCCAGGATCTGTGTAACCCAAACACTGGGTTGTTACGTCTGACCCAGGATCTGTGTAACCCAAACACTGGGTTGTTACGTCTGACCCAGGATCTGTGTAACCCAAACACTGGGTTGTTACGTCTGACCCAGGATCTGTGTAACCCAAACACTGGGTTGTTACATCTGACCCAGGATCTGTGTAACCCAAACACTGGGTTGTTACGTCTGACCCAGGATCTGTGTAACCCAAACACTGGGTTGTTACATCTGACCCAGGATCTGTGTAACCCAAACACTGGGTTGTTACGTCTGACCCAGGATCTGTGTAACCCAAACACTGGGTTGTCACGTCTGACCCAGGATCTGAGTAACCCAAACACTGGGTTGTTACGTCTGACCCAGGATCTGTGTAACCCAAACACTGGGTTGTCACAGCGCATCTGATATGACTGGCATAACGCTGGCTTTACATTCGAGATTCATGAATTTAGGGAGCGTCTCTAAAGTTACATACATTGGTAAACACGTCTCTAACTTCAATAGCATTTGAAGAGAATGACGTACAGTCATAAAACCAGCTGTAAAGTGTTCATCTAGGTGTCAGCTATGATGCACACCTTTTTGGATTGTTTGATATTTAATAAAATAAACTGTCAAATCATATGAAAATATGGTTATGCATTATTTCACTAGGATACTCAAAATATGCTAGATTTTAATGCGTCATAGCTGATAGAAAACTGATGAGAATATTGCTTGAGAATATATTTACAGAGATAATATTAGAGATTATATTTACACCAAATTATTATTATTTATGTGTTATGCATTGCTATTGACGACGGCCATTATAAGGAAGGAAATCCCACAGAATAGAATCTAGCTTAAAAAAGTGCTTAGAGCTGCTTGATTTATTTGTTGTTTGTTGATTTTCAAATATAAAACTTGTTGAGATGTTTTAAGTGTGTGCATCTGCTCTTTTTGAACACTTTCATCTCATTTGAAGAAAACCGTGATAATATTGATAACCGTGATAATTTGGGTCACTATAATCGTGATGTGAAATTTCTATACCGTTTCATCCCTACGCCTGACCCAGGAGGCTGGGTCATGACCCCTTTAAGAGGGCCAGTTTCCCCCATGCATTATTGATGGCAGATGGAGCACACGGGCGTGTCCTCCTGGTTCAGACAGACAGGCGTCTCACTGCTCTGCTTATGTAAGGGGCCGGTGGGTTTGGTCTGGGGTCAGCTGAGATCATCTCTACAGTGTCTCTGTTGATGTGACGCGTTCAGTGGACGAGCACTCAGTAAACCTCACGGACACACAGACCTGAAGCACTTCTGAACTGTGCAAGCGCAGATTCACCAATGAGACGAAATAGTGTCTGTTCGAGTGAACCTGTGCATTTTATTCCTTGACCAATCATTTTTATTAGATTGTTTTAAAGCAGCTTCACATATTAACCCTAAAGCCGTCTTCTGGACAAATGAGGACAAAATAATTTTCTGTTTTTTAAAAATACTTTCCTTAAAGGATTAGTTCACTTTTAAATAAACTTTTGCTGATAATTTCCTCACCCCCATGTCCTCCAAGATTTTGTGATGAAAACAGTCCTGGATTTTTCTCCATATAATGGACTTCAATGGGCTCCAAATGAAAGTTTCAGTGCAGCTTCAAAGGGCTTTAAACGACACCAGATGATGAATAAGGGTCTGATCTAGGCAAACCATCAGTTTCTGAGAGAAACCAAGCAGTATTTATGCTATTATTTTACCTCTTATCAGACGAACGTGATCATCTCTGAGCTCCGCCATAACTTCCGGCAAGTGAGGTCAAATACGAGCGTGGTCATAGATATATACGTAGATGCCTCATTAGTGCCTGCACGGATCAGTAGAATGAGGCATCTACGATTGATATATCTATGACCACGATCGTATTTTGACCTCACTTAGCGGAAGTTATGGCTGAGCTCAGAGATGATCATGTTCGTCTGATAAGAGGTAAAATAATAGCATAAATACTGCTGGAAATTATCAGCAAAAGTTTATTTAAAAGTGAACTAATCCTTTAATCTGAGCGGTACAAGACTCGGCTACTTTTCCTAATTTTGCCCCCTGAAAACACAAAGAGCCTATACAACATTCTCAATTTGGCAAACACTCGCATTCACAAACACACACACACACTCAAACACACACATCCACAAAAGCATTGCATTGAAAGCCATTGAATGAGCCTATAAGTTTTTATTTTTGTTTTTTTGTCAAATAAAAAACAGTCACTCACACATACACAAGGAATTAAATGAACCAATAACTGGGCAATTTTTTAAAATAAAAAAGTAAAAAAAAAAGTGTTAAAACATTGGTTTACAGAGTTCAGCCCATATGCAGCCATTGAGTTCTATCGCCATCTACTGGCTATTGATATTGTAGCTTTAAAAATAAATTAATACCATCATAGGTCACCAGATGTCACCAAAGTCACCACATTTTTAGGTTTTGGCTCTCTGGACTTGCTGATATGTTTTTTTTCATACTGAAGTTAAAGAAAAATTAAATATGACATAAAATAAGTATATTTTACATAAAAAATATGGTACTTTTAGAGGTAAATATATTACCATTTTCATTAATACCCCCAAAATCACAAAAAAGGCATAAATTGATAGAATTAATTTTATCAAAGATGGTGATATAACATTTTTATTTTTTATTTGGAATCAAACTTGTGACCTTCGTGCCCAAATGTGTCCACGAGGGCAGGATTAAGGGCTGTTTTGCGAGGGGGGCTTGAGGGTTAAACAAGAAAATAACAGAATCAGTGATGCACACTTGTGTGATAATAGTGTTATTATTCAGCTCTGTTCTGAATAGTGTCATTGCAGCCAAATCATTAATATTATTGAATATTACTTTAGCCATGTTTGCTAAGGCAAAAAGCAACAACACTTGGTCTGTTGACGCACCAGATAAACCTCACTGATGAGATGAAGGGATGGAAGCACAATGAGCTGTGCTATAGGAAGTTTAGAGTTAATTAGTTTCCTGAAGAGTGGCATCATTTTTCACTGTTGAATGTGATTTGACGCCCTTCAGCCTAAATCTTCATCTGATAATTGTCATCAGCGTAACGGCGGTTCATTGGCGGGTCACGGGCTCATGTTTGGTGGGATGCATGTTGTACTGAAGCAACAGTTGCTGATGGAGGACATTAGGCTCAGAAATGATGGCGCTTATGTAACCGCAGTGACCGCTGTGATGCTGACACTTCGTCTGCTTGCGTTAACACATGCGGTGAAGATGTGCTGACAAAGTGTCTCCAATGTTGGGAGTGTTTTTGTTTGAATTAGAGAAGCATGAAATGTTCATGACAAAACTAACTTTAACTTTTTTATTGAAGCATAAAGGCCACAGTGACATCTTTAAATGGACAAAGCATGAAAAGATAATATATATATATACATATCTGATAGAACATGCTCATTTTTCCTGCTTCTAACACATCAACTCTGAGGACAAAATGTTCACTTGCTGCCTAATATATCCCACCCACTAACAGATCATCAGTGTTATTCACTTCACCTGATCATAATGTTATGCCTGATCTGTGTATTTATTTAATGCTATGAATACTTGTAATTTAGTAAGATTAGTAAATAATACTAATATAAAGTATTATATTTAGTAATGTTAATTGTAATATATTTTGTTGTTATTATTAGAAGTAGTAATAGTGTTAGTAGTACTAATAAAATAAAAATTGTGAATTGATATATTTGTTAGAATACATCACTTACATTTATTTATTATTTCATGCATTTTTCCTCTGAATCAAAGATGTAGAGCAGTGTTTTCTGGTCATCTGGCATTGTTCCAGTTTTGTTTATTCATCTCTTTTCCTTCTGTGATTGGAGGAATGATGATGATGTGTCTTTCTACATAAGAGCTGTTTCACACTCAGACATGAACAGACAAATGTCGCTGTGGCAGGAAATGCTTCAGATCAGTCGCTGAAACAAAGACATTAACACTTAAACGGTGAGGTAGGGATTCAGATTCGATCATCACACACTTACGATCCTCCAGCTATCTAACTCAACACAGAGAACAAATGAAGATAATAAATATCACATCAACATGAGCTAATACTGATACAGACTGTGTGTTTGGAGATTGTGGAAAAGACTTCCATAAAAAGGTACGATAGATGTGTGCACTCTCTGAAATCTTGTGTGCAAATGATTGCTCATTAAGCCGTTCCTCGTTTGTCACGCATGTAGCCTTGGGGATGATAGTAGTGTGTCACTATCTGAGAGAGAGAGGAGGGAAGAAAAGATGGAAGCAGGGAGGACAACGTGGAGAAAACTAGAGAGGCAGAGAGGAGGAGGGGGGTTGATTTTGGGCAGCGAATGAACAGCCACATTAGAAAGCATGTGATTCCTGCCATGGCAAAAGGCTCACTGATGGAGTGAGAGAGAGAGAGAGAGAGAGAGAGAGAGAGAGAGAGAGAGAGAGAGAGAGAGAGAGAGACGCTTGCAGCCAGATCTCAGTGCTGCTTAGTCTGTTGTCGCCCGCAGAAGCAACAGCACTGAAGGAGGTTACACATCCATCCATCTCACTGAAACACATTTATAGTCAAACACAAGAAAAGGGCAGAGAAAGGGGAGCAAAAGCATGTCCTCTCTCTCGAACCAGCAGCCGGCTTCTCCGTTCTCAGAGTACAGTGAGCTATGTAAAGTCCCGTCCATGTCCACATCTGGCACGCCTTCGGGTTGGGACTGGCAGCGTGGAGACCTCGGTCCGCCAACCAGTTTTGGAGGTAGCCTTCGGGCTACGGGAATGACGGATGAAGACAAGCTGTGCTTCTACGAATCGCCTTCCGAGCTCAACGTTCCCGGGCGAGGAAGCGTTCCAGCAAGCATGTCGTTCGGCAGTACCGGGGACAGTCCGGAAAGCTCGTCGTCGCCATCGGCGATGTCTCCCGGAAAATTTGTGGCTTCGTTGCAATGCGCGTCGGACAACGACAGAATGATGCTTGCGGGTCGAGAAGAGATTCCGTCGAAACCGGCTTCATTGCCTCTCACGCCTCCAAACTACTGTGTGATTGGCGTGGTCAACGACAGCTTCCTGGAGGGCAGAGATGAGCCGGCTGAGGAAAGCGAGGAAGAAGGAGACCTCGAACCTTGCATCATGGGAAGAGCCGAGCAACAGAGGAAGGCGATGAGGCGAGCCATGTCCGAGTGTTCGCATCTCTCCGTGCCCGCCAGCCTCCAGCTCCCGGACAAATACCCCGGCGGTGGCGTACTCGGCGAGTTGCCGTCTCCCATAGGAGGACCTCGTCGCCCGCACGCCGCGGCTATGAAACGCTCCCTCACCGTAGCTGATGATCAACCTCCAACTCCGCCGCCAACCCTGGCGTCTGGAGCCACGCGCAACGACCTGCGGAACAATAGCGAACTGCATTTTCCCTCATTCCCCGTCCGCAAAGACCAAAGCAGCTTTCCCCTCTCGCCTCTTGAGGACCTGTTGGAAGGGCCGTTCATTGACAAGGATCAAGGAGTCGTTCTACCCGTGCCAGTCACAAAACGTGCTCTTAATGGGACTTGCAACAGCGCTGGAGACAAAACCGACACGATTGCCGTGACAGTTGGGGGTAGGTGATGGCAAAGCATTGAGCAAACCTCACTTTTGGTATATAATTGGTATAAAAACGGGGTTTTCTTGTAGCTCATACAGTAAAGCATGGCACTAGCAACGCCAAGGTCGTGGGTTTGATTCCCAGGGAAATCAATAATAGAATGAAATTAAATATACTTTATTGTCCCATGAAGGGAAATTTGAGATAGCCAGAACCTGATTTTACACCATAGTCATTCATTATAAAAATCAGTCATGATACATTATAAAAATCGTACACCATAATTCATTCACACAATACATACCATACACATGAAAAATAGCTAGAGCATCACTTATATTCGACAATCTAATTGATACGGGCACAAAACCTGTTCCATTTATAGCGGGGAACTCTATATCTTCTCCCGGAGGGTAAGAGATCATAACAGGGATGAAGTATATGTGATGGATCACTTATAGAGTGCATTGCTGGTACAGAGACTGAATACTGGGATAGTCTTTCAGTCCAATCACTTTCATCGATGAAAGTCGCAGTATTGTAGACCTTTGATCAAATGTAAATGTGAATGCAATGTAAAGTGATCTGAGAGGATGGTTTATGAAAGCTTTTTAGGTGCATAATCATACAGTGTTTCAATGCAATTCTTCTGGTTATGTGTATATAAGTTGGATTTATTGGAGCCGTATGACCGGTTAGCAGTCTGTCTTTCTGATTGTTAGTGGAGGTGATTCATATAGTGTCTCTGTTGTGTGTGTATGGCACTATCACGCCACTACCGAACGCATGCTCATTACACACTCCAGACGAGACAGTGCAAGTCATTAATGTCCTGATTTCCTAGAGTAAAACCAAATCGGGGTCATAAACTCAACGTGATATCCAGATATCTTCTGCTGCACCTTACAACGGTTGATGCTTACAATTAAATTAGTTCTTTTTTGTGGTTGTTTAAGTAGTAATTCACAGTCTAGTTCAATAAATCAATCATTTGATTGACAGCTAGTGTAAATGCATTGCACCGAATGTCTGAATGAAACATGTTTCCTGCCTCAAGGGGAAGCAAACAATGCCAGATAAAATCACTCTCAAAATGGAAAAGCAAGAGCAGATTTGTGCTAATGATGGATGTTTGTTGCACTCAGACTGATGTCTTTGAGTTGCAATTTCATGTACTAATTGGAGTTGGGATTGGGGTATGTATAGTTTTAACTCAAATGGGCGTTACAGAAGGTCATGTGCATTGAGTGCTTCCCAAATACTGCTTAATTATATCATTTGAACATTTAACAAAGACTCAACACTACTTGAACAACCAACTGCTTGCCAGAAAGTTGGGAAAAAAGGTCTAAATCCACAATTAAAGTGACCAGGCAGAAATTTAGCATCAGTTATGCCATTCAAAAACGTTAAAGTGAATGAGAAGCATTGTGAGTATCTACAATTCTAGACTTTTCTATTCAGACAAGATTTGATTTATTAGGAGATACCCGTAAACTTAGAACAAAATTTGCTCTATAATTTTTGCAGATATTTTTTTCTGTTTTTGTAGGCGTGTTCACTTCCATACACTGATTTTCTTCATCTTGAGCAGGTGTCGTTCTGCTCTCAGGCTTTACTGCGTTTCTCGCTGACACACACACAGCGGTTTCTCATCTGCTTTGATGTGTCATCGTGAAACTGGTGTTATTATAAATGCACCTGAGCCATGTGGAAATTGAACGGCTTAATGCAGGAGTTCTCAGTTGACGCACAGAAATTTCTCACAAATATCTGAAATCCACGCTCTGTGGTGGCAGGTTAACTTTAATACTGGATGCCGTATTTCTGCATGCTGGGAAGAAGCTTACATGTGCAAAAGAAAAATGCTGCTGGAATATCAATGATGTCTGATTTTATTTACTTCACGCTCGCTGGATTTTCAATGCAAAATGTGAAATAAATATGCATATAGGCTCCTTTTAAACCAGGGTATTAAAGTTTCTTTATTCCTGGGAAAAGCGAGCGATTCGACTCAGTGATGCTGTTGATCGTTGCAGTTTCTGCACTGTATTTGCAGCCTTTGTTTAGTTATGAGATGCAGAACTCTGTTCTGTCCTTCAACACAAGGACATGCGGCTTCTCAAAGAGACAAGCGGCCTATTTCATGGATCTGCCATTGAATGTGACGTGTCCAGAGAGCCTGTAAGATATATTTCATGTGGACTCCAGCCAAACTCAAGCCTCATAACTAGGGTCGGGGAACCGAATTACGTTGGTACTACTGAGCACAGATTCACATTAAATCAATCAAAATTGATTAATCTCGGTACCTGAGAACGCATCTGGTGATGTAGACTAGTGTCTGTGAATATCAAACACACAAAAAGACTATTTAAATACGAATCCAGCAATGCTTGCGTATTTCAATCTCATACTAGGACATGAACGCATGAACTTCATCTCCAGAGTCACTTCATCAGCATTTTACTGTTTAATTTGAGAAAAACTGTCATATCATAAACACACCGAAACTCAAAACTCAAAAATAAAAGTTTGGTTTAATCTGACAAATAAATTCCTGTTGTACAGTAGAATTTAGCCACGTCTCAATGTAATAATAATAGTAACACTAATATAATGATAAGTAATAATCGCAATTATTCTTCCATGTTTTAATTTTAACAGTATAAAGATCAGTGGTGCAGCACTTTGTTTGACAAAAAAAGTTTAATTAAATTAAAAGATAAATTAAATTAATGTGTTATGTCTTCATTTGATTACCAGAAAATACACAACACAGAATTTGTGAGAAATCTTTTCATAGAAATTAAATTTCTCAAAAAAAATAATAATAATAATAATTATATATATATATATATATATATATATAATTAAAATGGTTGTTTTTTTTAATTCAATTAGTTACGGTGCTAGTAGCCTACTATTTACGGGTAAATATTACAGTTAACAAACATCACAGACGATGACAAACAGCGACAGAGGTATAATGTCAAAAACACTTCTATAAATTACTTGCAGTTTCCTTACAGTTATTGAGGTAAACATCCCTAAAGTACCGAAAAAAAGGTACCGTTGTACCAAATTTCAGGTACCGATTAAAATGTGAACCGTACCCAACCCTACTCATAACAGCTCTCATCCACTCATCTAGCTCTCATTTATCACACGGCTCTCTGGAATACTTCTGATTTGGTAGCGTTCCCTGGTCAAATTATAATATATTGACGTCTCCGCTAAGTATCTTCCTACATAGCTGCTTGTTTCATGTCTTGTCACTCTTTCGTCTCACAAAAGATCCATTGTATTAATTTTGTAAGTCGTCGTGTAATAAGCATCATGACCCAAAAGTGAACTGAAAGATAAGGGAGTTTTCTATATGTTCACATAATACCTGAACTTCAGAGTGGACACAGATCACTTTTTGTCTTTTTACCAATTTCCATCCATGCAGCATATGCAGATTATAAATGATCAATACATGCACATGTATTTGCCCATGTGATGGCACAGATCCCAACAATATCCAAACAAGCTGTTTTTGGATACTTTAAAGCAATAAAAGTTTATTGATCCATTTCTAATCAAGTTCTTTCTCTGCTATTCTATCACTGAAAGTGGCAAAAAGGCCAGAAATGTTTCACAATGTCTTGTCTTTGGTTTGACTTCAACAAGTAGAACAAATAAATGCTATGAATTGCTCATATTTAGTGTTTATGGTTGTAGTTGAATCTTTAAATCTTTTCTTATGTTTTTTTCCATCAGGAAACTCTGATGAGAACAAGCCGGAGGTGAACAAAATGGACAATGTCCAGAAGTTTGACGACTTTGAGGTCTTCAGCAAGAAAGACAAAGACCAGAAGATGGAAACCGTGGAGGAGAAAGACAAAACTGACCAGGCAGACAAACAAACAACCAAAGGAGACAACACACAAACTCTGGACAAAAACAAAGACGTGGACAAGTCGGAGAAAACGGGCAAAGATGAAACGGTTCTCAATGTAGAAACGCCAGCGAAGGTTGAGAAGTTGGACAAAACTACTAAAGATGAGACGGTTGAGAAGACCGCCGACAAAAAAGAGACTGAAGAAAAGATTGATTCTCCTCCAAAGATGGAGAAAGAGAAGGTGGATCCGGTGGAAAAGACCGAAGTGAAGACGGAGGAAGTGAAAGTCGAGGAGAAGAAATCAGACCAGAAAGTTGAGAAGGATAAAGAAGAACATGTGAAGGAAAAAGCAGAACAGAAGACTGAAAAAGACAAAACCGAGAAGGACAAAGTAGAACAGACGACAGAAAAGATTGAGCCAGCTGACAAGAAACCTGCCAAAGCTGAGAAGGACGACAAAGCCAAAAAAACAGCTGCTAAACCCTCTGCGGCCAAGCCTGCGGTGACCAATGGTGCGCCTGGACGGGACTTGACTAGTCCTGAGAAGAAGACCAAGGTTTGTGAAAACGTCTGTTGTCATCCTCCACTGGCCGTCCCGCTGTTGCTTCTGCTAATGAGTTTTATTATGTTCTTAAAGCTTATTAATGCCAAAATCTCTCATGTAGGGTTGGGAATCATCTTCTCATCCCTACATGACCATCAAATTAAAGAGAGTTAAACTTAAAATGTTTACTCTAAATATTACGATCCGGACCTGGGGCCTCATTTATAAACGTTGCGTACGCACAAAAGAATGCGTGCGCCGCTCTCTACGCAATAATTGGAATTTATAAAAAGCAAACTTGACGGGAAAATGTGCGGTCCTTCAAGCAAGCTCTGACCCAGGCGGACGCACAAAAAACGGGTGAAATGAGAAATGGCGACACCGTCGGCAGATGAAGAAACACGTGAAAGTGTGTGAAACTGTAGACCGTTGTGTATAAGAAATGGCAAAACTGCCTCTCATAACATGAAGACTTCACAAAGCAAGTCTTACAATTAACAGCCTATACGAACACCCGATCGATCTGCAGTGTAAAACAAACAAAATCAAACGAAAATTACAACAGAAATGCAAATTAACACATATTTGCAAAAAGAAAAGTGAAATATGTTATGCAATTCATCCTCATAAATAATATGGTAAACAGAACGAAATAATGTACAAAACTGATATTCTCGTCAATGTGTCCGTCTGGCGGAGCAGATATAGATGCAATTAGATAGACAGATAGATAGATAATTAGGGAGATATATAGATAGATAAATAGATAGATAGATAGATAGATAGATAGATAGATAGATAGATAGATAGATAGATAGATAGATAGATAGATAGATAGATAGATAGATAGATAGATAGATAGATAGATAGATAGATAGATAGATAGATAGATAGATAGATAGATAGATAGATAGATAGATAGATAGATAGATAGATAGATGTATTAATTGTCCACTGGGGAGAGTTGTTTTCATTGTAAAATGTCTTCATCAGCTACGAAATCATGGTATTCATGCAAATGCCTTTAGTTTTATTTTTGATCAAATAACGTATGACGTATGTCTCAACCATTCAGAAAGCTGCAAGACATTAGCACTGAACTATTTCCCGTAGATTATAACCGACATCTGTAGCTTGTCAGATGCAATTAAATGGATGGAAATAAAATGCTCCATCACAATGTGTAATGACGCACAATGGCTGATCTTGCGCTCTAGAAGATGTGGCGAATGGAAGGATTGGGAGTGAAGAACGCATCTTCAGACAGAGGACACACTCTGGAGATGCAGCGCTAGACGCTTTTTTGCCTCGACTTTGATGTCCGACCATTTCTTTTTTATTTCGGCCACGGTCTGAGGTTGTGAGGCTACAGTATTTACGGCGTCTGAAACCTTTTGCACCTCAAGTGCCTTTTCAGTATTAGTAATGCCCACACTGTGCCCTCCAAAACCTCCTATTTTCCACCTCGCCAACGATAACTTCTACTTCAAATCGAGTGAAGTTACGTTTTTTTGATTTCCTCTCTGTGTTTGCCATGATTTCGCAATCGATGAATATTAACTTGTGGGCGTTTCACAGACTATTAATGGGCAACTATGGGCGTGACATGAATCCGCAAAAGCTGCGCTACATTTAGAATTGATTGTGATTTATTAAAGGAAAACTGCGTAGGATGTGCGTGCGCACGGCTTTATAAATCTGAATATTTCTGTGCGTACGCACGTCCTATGTTTCATCCGTACGCCACTTCTGACGCAAATCCTACGCAAAGTTTTATACAAAACAGGCCCCTGATCTTATGCTTTTATCAGCTTGCTCTGCTCATGTCACTGCCGTTATCATTTGTCCTTATTCTATTTTTTGTTCATCATTTGCCATCCATTCATTGGGTTTGCCGTCCATCCATCCAGCCAGTCGCTGGGGCAATCAAACCTAGCACTGCCAAGCCCCGGCCAAGCTCCGCCTCCACCGCTACAGCCGCCGCCCCCAAGCGCCCGACCCCTACCTCATCCTCCAGCGCACCCGCCCCCCTCAGCAAAAGAGCCCCCGTGCCCAAAGTGCCCACCCCGGCCGCTGGCACCAAACGGCCAGCCATGGCATCCACACGGCCCTCCACCGCCACCACAGCCGCCCCCAGCACAGCGGCCAGAGAGGTCAAGCCCAAGGTGAGTCTCATCCATCTGACCGAGGAGACGCCCCAACGCCCTTCCAAAGGTCAAAGCGGCTCAATCCGGCTCTCGTCTCTTTGTGTGTGCCGTCCATGCTTGACCACATCAACATGTATTTTGTTTTGTTTTTCTCGCTCACCAAGGCTGCATTTCATTGATCAAAAATACAGAAATATTATTAGAATTTAATATAACAGTTCTCTATGTGAATATATAGCAAAGTGTAATTTATTCCTGTGATCAAAGCTGAATTTATCATCATTACTCCAGTCTTTAGTCACATGATCCTTCACTAATCATTCCCATATGGAGATTTGCTGCTCAATTATGATTATTATCAATGTTGAAAACAGTTCATATTTTGGTGAAAACCGTGATCGATTTTCAGATAGATCCTGTTTTTCAGGATTTTTTTGATGAATAGAAAGTTCTAAAGAACAGCATTTATTTGAAATTAAATTATAAATGTCACTTTTTATCAATTTAATGCATCCTTGATGAATAGAAGTAGTCATTTATTTTAAAAGAAAATCCTGCTGACCCTAAACTTTTGAACTTAAATGTAATAAATAGAATATACAGGTGCTGGACATTATAATTAGAATATCATCAAAAAGTTTATTTATTTCACTAATTCCATTCAAAACGTGTAACTTGTATGTTATTTTCATTCATTACACACAGACTGATATATTTCAAATGTTTATTTCTTTTAATTTTGATGATTATAACTGACAACTAAGGAAAATCCCAAATCTCAGAAAATTAGAATATTGTGAAAAGGTTGAATATTGAAGACACCTGGTGCCACACTCTAATCAGCTGATTAACTCAAAACACCTGCAAAGGCCTTTAAATGGTCTCTCAGTCTAGTTCTGTAGGCTACACAATCATGGGGAAGACTGCTGACTTGACAGTTGTCCAAAAGACGACCTTTGACCCCTTGCACAAGGAGGGCAAGACACAGAAGGTAATTGCAAAAGAGGCTGGCTGTTCACAGAGCTCTGTGTCCAAGCACATTAATAGAGAGGCGAAGGGAAGGAAAAGATGTGCTAGAAAAAAAGTTTACAAGCAATAGGGATAACCGCACCCTGGAGAGGATTGTGAAACAAAACCCATTCACAAAGATTCACAAAGAGTGGACTGCAGCTGGAGTCAGTGCTTCAAGAACCACTACACACAGACGTATGCAAGACATGGGTTTCAGCTGTGTTATGTTCTCTGATGAAAGTCAATTTTGCATTTCCTTTGGAAATCAGGGTCCCAGAGTCTGGAGGAAGAGAGGAGAGACACACAATCCACGTTGCTTGAGGTCCAGTGTAAAGTTTCCACAGTCAGTGATGGTTTTGGGGTGCCATGTCATCTGCTGGTGTTGGTCCACTGTGTTTTCTGAGGTCCAGTGTAAAGTTTCCACAGTCAGTGATGGTTTTGGGGTGTAATGTCATCTGCTGGTGTTGGTCCACTGTGTTTTCTGAGGTCCAGTGTAAAGTTTCCACAGTCAGTGATGGTTTTGGGGTGTAATGTCATCTGCTGGTGTTGGTCCACTGTGTTTTCTGAGGTCCAGTGTAAAGTTTCCACAGTCAGTGATGGTTTTGGGGTGTAATGTCATCTGCTGGTGTTGGTCCACTGTGTTTTCTGAGGTCCAGTGTAAAGTTTCCACAGTCAGTGATGGTTTTGGGGTGTAATGTCATCTGCTGGTGTTGGTCCACTGTGTTTTCTGAGGTCCAGTGTAAAGTTTCCACAGTCAGTGATGGTTTTGGGGTGTAATGTCATCTGCTGGTGTTGGTCCACTGTGTTTTCTGAGGTCCAGAGTAAAGTTTCCACAGTCAGTGATGGTTTTGGGGTGCCATGTCATCTGCTGGTGTTGGTCCACTGTGTTTTCTGAGGTCCAGTGTAAAGTTTCCACAGTCAGTGATGGTTTTGGGGTGTAATGTCATCTGCTGGTGTTGGTCCACTGTGTTTTCTGAGGTCCAGTGTAAAGTTTCCACAGTCAGTGATGGTTTTGGGGTGTAATGTCATCTGCTGGTGTTGGTCCACTGTGTTTTCTGAGGTCCAGAGTAAAGTTTCCACAGTCAGTGATGGTTTTGGGGTGTAATGTCATCTGCTGGTGTTGGTCCGCTGTATTTTCTGAGGTCCAGTGTAAAGTTTCCACAGTCAGTGATGGTTTTGGGGTGTAATGTCATCTGCTGGTGTTGGTCCACTGTGTTTTCTGAGGTCCAGAGTAAAGTTTCCACAGTCAGTGATGGTTTTGGGGTGCCATGTCATCTGCTGGTGTTGGTCCACTGTGTTTTCTGAGGTCCAGTGTAAAGTTTCCACAGTCAGTGATGGTTTTGGGGTGTAATGTCATCTGCTGGTGTTGGTCCACTGTGTTTTCTGAGGTCCAGTGTAAAGTTTCCACAGTCAGTGATGGTTTTGGGGTGTAATGTCATCTGCTGGTGTTGGTCCACTGTGTTTTCTGAGGTCCAGAGTAAAGTTTCCACAGTCAGTGATGGTTTTGGGGTGTAATGTCATCTGCTGGTGTTGGTCCGCTGTATTTTCTGAGGTCCAGTGTAAAGTTTCCACAGTCAGTGATGGTTTTGGGGTGTAATGTCATCTGCTGGTGTTGGTCCACTGTGTTTTCTGAGGTCCAGAGTAAAGTTTCCACAGTCAGTGATGGTTTTGGGGCGTAATGTCATCTGCTGGTGTTGGTCCACTGTGTTTTCTGAGGTCCAGTGTAAAGTTTCCACAGTCAGTGATGGTTTGGGGTGTAATGTCATCTGCTGGTGTTGGTCCGCTGTGTTTTCTGAGGTCCAGTGTAAAGTTTCCACAGTCAGTGATGGTTTGGGGTGTAATGTCATCTGCTGGTGTTGGTCCACTGTGTTTTCTGAGGTCCAGTGTAAAGTTTCCACAGTCAGTGATGGTTTTGGGGTGTAATGTCATCTGCTGGTGTTGGTCCACTGTGTTTTCTGAGGTCCAGTGTAAAGTTTCCACAGTCAGTGATGGTTTTGGGGTGTAATGTCATCTGCTGGTGTTGGTCCGCTGTATTTTCTGAGGTCCAGTGTAAAGTTTCCACAGTCAGTGATGGTTTTGGGGTGTAATGTCATCTGCTGGTGTTAGTCCACTGTGTTTTCTGAGGTCCAGTGTAAAGTTTCCACAGTCAGTGATGGTTTTGGGGTGTAATGTCATCTGCTGGTGTTGGTCCGCTGTATTTTCTGAGGTCCAGTGTAAAGTTTCCACAGTCAGTGATGGTTTTGGGGTGTAATGTCATCTGCTGGTGTTGGTCCACTGTGTTTTCTGAGGTCCAGTGTAAAGTTTCCACAGTCAGTGATGGTTTTGGGGTGTAATGTCATCTGCTGGTGTTGGTCCGCTGTATTTTCTGAGGTCCAGTGTAAAGTTTCCACAGTCAGTGATGGTTTTGGGGTGTAATGTCATCTGCTGGTGTTGGTCCACTGTGTTTTCTGAGGTCCAAGGTCAACGCAGCCGTATACCAGGACGTTTTAGAGCACTTCATGCTTCCTGCTGCTGACCAACTTTATGGAGATGCAGATTTCATTTTCCAACAGGACTGGACTGGGACCTGCACACAGTGCTAAAGCAACCAGTACCTGGTTTAAGGACTATGGGATCCCTGTTCTTAATTGGCCAGCAAACTCACCTGACCTTAACCCCATAGAAAATCTATGGAGTATTGTGAAGAGGAAGATGTGCAGAAGAGCTGAAGGCCACTATCAGAGCAACCTGGGCTCATATAACACCTGAGCAGAGCCTCAGACTGATCTCCTCATGCCACGCCGCAGTGCCATTGCTGCAGTAGTTCAGGCTAAACCAGACCCAACTGAGTATTGAGTGCTGTACATGCTCATACTTTTCATGTTCATACTTTTCAGTTGGCCAAGATTTCTAAAAATCCTTTCTTTGTATTGGTCTTAAGTAATATTCTAATTTTCTGAGATACTGAATTTGGGATTTTCCCTAGTTGTCTGTTATAATCATCACATTTGAAATATATCAGTCTGTGTGTAATGAATGAATATAATATACAAGTTTCACTGTTTGAATGGAATTAGTGAAATAAATCAACTTTTTGATGATATTCTAATTATATGACCAGCACCTGTATGTGTGTGTGTGTGTATGTATATATATATATATATATATATATATAACTAGCTTATTCTACTCTAAGTAATGACCAAAACTTAGTCTCTCAGGCACTTTTCATGACGGATCGCTTCCTGTATTCCTCAGTTATAAGTTGCTTTGGATAAAAGCGTCTACTAAATGAATACATGTAAACGTAATAGAGCCTCTAAAGTTATAGAAATTGCTACTTAGGAATTGCAATATCTTATCAAATTATTTTGATTTAGTATTCATGAACCTAAATGTAATATATTATGTCTGTAGATTATGTTTTGGAATCTGACACTTTGTAAACCTCTTTAAATATGAAGAATATTCAGTTCAAGTCTTCCCTCTAGTGGCTGTTTGTTTAACTACAGCACTTCCTTCTTAAAATCAGCGCGTAAGTAGTGAAATTAAATGAACATGTACAATCAGGGCCGAAGTTTAACAATCATGATTAAAGCACCGCGTTGCTATGATAATGTTAATATGACTGATTGCACAATAAGACAGGTTTGTCACATAGTAAATAAATAAACATGAAGGGTTGTTTGTTGCTGTTTTAAGTTGGTCTTACTAGATTTTTAGAGGATGACGGGACTATTTTTGGAGCAATGTTAACAGATATATTTGGATGACACTTCTCTGTTTGATCGTGATCATGACAGTAAATCCACTGTGAGAGAGTATTACAGTGAAACTTATAGATTGACCTTTTTTCCTCCTTCAGACGGCCATAGAGAAGCGCCCACTTGTGCCAAAAGCCGCTCCAGCACGGCCCGCTGCAGAGAAACCAGCGGCCGCAAACCGCCCCGCAGCCAGCGCTCCTGCCGCACGACGCCCGGGTTACTGCTCATATCATACATCTAATGATCAGCCTTTGCATTTAGGAAATATTAGGAATATTCACATTGTGCATTTGTATTTTTGTGTTTAGCCGCAAAGACTGAGAGCAAACCAGGAGACGAAAAGAAACCAAGCACACTGAGAACTACAGGTACAGCAAACACACAACACCTCGAGAAACATTAGCAATGTTTACTGTTTTTACTGCTTAATATTTTTATGGAAACTGATTCACTACCATTCAAAATTTTAGAAGAAAATAATACTTTTATTCATCACAGATGCATTAAATTAATCAGAAGTGACATTTATGATGTTACAAAAGATTCAATTTCAAATAAAAGCTGTTCTTTTGAACTTTCTATTCATCAAAGAATCATGAAAAATCATAAAAATATGAACTGTTCAACACTGATAATAATCATAAATGTGTGTTGAGCATCAGATCCTCATATGAGAATGATTAGTGAAGGGTCATGTGACTCTGAAGAATGGAGTTATGATGATTTAATCACACTTTACTATATATTCACATAGAGAACAGATGATCTACATTATAATAATATTTCACATTTTTACTGTATTTATGATCAAATAAATGCAGCCTTTGGTGAGCAGACTAGATGATAATAATAGTAAGAATAAGAAAAATGAGGATATTAACCCTCTATGGTAAGCTAAATGATTTCAATGAGTAAAAAATTATTTGTGTCCTGCTAAGGACACTATAACAATAAAATAAATTTTTTATACTTATATCTTTTTTTTTAAAGTTTGTTCCCTCAAGGCAACATTGTACCACTACGGACAAATTGAAACATTTGACATTTTCATGTAGAAAAAAGAAATATATTTATTGAAATCATAAATTTCTTTAACCAGACACCTGAACAAACACATTTATCCAGTTTTTTATGCATTACAAATTTCATATTTAATAAAAATTTCAAATTCAGCTGTTGCTCTTAGGCAACATTGTACCATCGTGGAACACAAGTATTACCAAACCATCATATCCATCTTCATCCTCATCTGCATCTTCAATCTCTCCCTGTCGGATTGTCACTATGACCCTCATCTTCCTCATCACATGACACCTCATCCTGATGTGTTGTGTTTTATACCTTTTTAAGTGCTATAGAAAATAATAATATGTGCAGTTATAGTATGTGAATTACTATTCTTTCTTCTAAGTGCAAAATCATGCAAATCATGCAAAAATGCTAATATATTTAGAGCATTCTAGCTCTTTTCCTTACAAATATGCTATATTTGTACCCAACCCAGTCTAGTATGACCTTGTGCGATTCCATTATGGTACAATATCGCCTTGAGGCAACACAGTTTTTTATTTACTTTAAAAAATTTGATGATATATAATGTAAAGTTCTTGAAAATACTTACCAGTGAAGGTGACTCATATTTTCCATCATTAACTGGACGGAAATGAGTGAAAAATGCACTTTTCATTGGCGAAAATATGGAGCCATGTGACCTGTGCATATGTGCTGAAATAGGACACAAAATGGACCCTTGTGGGTCATGTGACCACTATTTTGCACTTTCATTGATTAGTATTTGAGTTCTTCTTCCCTGAGATAGGTTTGAACAATAAATTGGGGTTTCATTTTATTAAAAATAAATTAAAATATACAATGTTGCCTGGAGGCAAGGTAAAAGATGCAGAGGTGCTACTCTGACAAACACATTTAAATCCATGAGAAATCTCTTTAAAAGTGAATTGGGCAGCAGGAATGAGTTGGGGAAAGACTCTGTGTGTGGGATTATCCCAGTTTCCAGAGATTTGAACCGAACGCAGCACTGCACAGATTATTTTAATCTGACTTTTAAAAGAGGCTTTTATGTTTCAAAGCTGAACATTCAAATATCGCTCCGAAACCGCATCTAGTGCTCACTTATTAACAGTACAAGTACTTCTGTTAACTTCCTGCGAACCTTAAAACAAGTGTAGCTGTGTTCATTTCGTCAACAACCTTTTTTCACTGACGAAAACGAGACGATAACTAAATAAAAACTAGTGTTGGATGACAAAAACTATCAGGAAAATCTACTGTCATTTTCGTCAACCAATAAAAACGAGACGAAAATGTTAGTGAGGGACGATTATTGAAGAGATGGGGTCAGAACTGATGATCTGTGTCACAGATGCTGATCTAACGGCTGGAAAACACGGCTCATCCCCAATCCAGCTCCAGAGCCGCTCAATCAGTCAATAACACACATTTATGACCGGCAATTGTTTATGAACTAATGCTGATGAATAATGACAATGTTTACTTTACCATGTTTATATAGTAATATGTTTTAGACGGTTGTAACAATGCATATTTATCTCCTGAACTTAAATGAGCTCCTGCAACTGCAATAGTAAGGCGAGATTTCAAAATAAGAGTCCTGGTGCATTTCCAGCTGGTTTATAATTAAAAGTCATGCATTATATATTCAGTTTTGGTTACACAATAAACTGTATTTAATTTATTTCCCATTTAATTCATAGTGAGGAGGAAAGACCAGTATTTGACACATATTCAATAAAGTATCAGGGTTATAATAGTTCACTAAAACCATTAAAAAAAAAATCTTTGTTACTTTAAATTAAATAAATGTTAACTGAAATTAAAAAGATAAATAAACAAACGTATTTGAAGCTTTAGCTTAACATGATATACTAACTAAAACAGAAATACAAAGTTATAAAAACTATATAGATGTTTTTAAAAACAAACAAAAAGTGAATTGAGCTCTTGTGTATTTTTAATGTCAAAAACAAAATGATGTCAAAATGTCAGTTCAAGTGACAGTCGGTTATGTAACGCTTAAATGCTTAATGTATTACAATTGAACTAAACTCATTAGATTTTAGGAGACTAAAACTAGACTAAAACTAAAAACTACTCAGGTGACTCAAATATGACTAAAACTAAATGGCATTTTAGTCAAAAGACTATGACTTAAACTAAATCAAAATATGCTGACAAAATGAAAATGTAGTTATCTGACCTCACATCTCCAGTTCCAGATGCCGCCCGCTCTAAATCAGCACCGCTCAAAGCCTCCACCACCATGAGCAGCGCCACCACCCGCCCTCGCACCACCAAAGCCCCGGCCTCCAGCACCACCACAGCCCCTGCGGCCGAGAAGAAGCCGCTGGTCCCCCGCTCCACCCGCCCCAGCTCCACCACCTCCAGCTCCACCACCCGCCCCACCTCCAGCTCCACCCGCCCCAGCTCCAGCTCCACCCGCCCCAGCTCCATCCCAGCGGCGGACATCAAAAGCGTCCGCTCCAAGATCGGCTCCACGGACAACATTACACACAAGCCAGGAGGAGGAAAGGTAAGCACACACACGAGTTTGAGAGTCAGTCCTGTAGCTTCTTTAGTTATATATATTGCAGTATTATTTCTGTTTTATTATCCGAAAGTCACACTGTGATGTCTAGATATGAGGACTGTACAAACGACCATGTTCATATGGTTTGATAAAGTTGTACTATCATGAACCAGGGACAGATTCCTGTGGTGTGTTGTAGTAATGAGGGCATTATTTTTATTAAGCCTCAGTCAGTTTGACATGTTTGAGTGGTTTCTCTTCGGCAGGAAATGCTTATGTCATCTTTAGTATGTTAATCGTTATTTAAACAGTCTTTCTTAAGTGACTTTAGTCCACAACCTGAACAATGATGACGTTACAGGCAGTTTCCAGAGGTAGAAACGGATCAGTCCATTTTAGATTTTACAACTAATATAATATTATGAAATTATGTATGTATGTATATAAAAATAAAACAATTAATTAAAATTACATACATAATATTATTTATATATATATATATATATATATATATATATATATATATATATATATATATATATATATATATATATATATATATATAATGTAATACTTATTGTATATTCAATTAAATTGTATTACTAATTAATGTAATATTATTAATATATTGAATTACATACACATATCTTAGAATGTTAATTTTATATATATAATATACATTTATTTTTATTTGTATATATTTGATTAATAATAATTATTATAAATTATTATAATTTTATATATATATATATATATATATATATATATATAAAAAATGTTATGTTTGTAATTTTAAATATGCAATTGATTAATATTAAATACATTTTATAATATATAAATATTAAAATAAATGATATATATATATATATATTAAAATACTTTAAAATGTATTATATAATATATATAAATTAAAATATAATTAATATATAATACAAATTTATTGTGATTAATCACATCAAAAATAAAAGTTTGTGTACATGTATATACATGCATGTATATATTTAAGAAAAAAAATATTTTTTATAAAAAAAATATATTTATATACAAGATAAATTATATATATACAGTATATACATGCTAATATTTCTTAAATATATACATGAATGTGTGTGTATTTATATATACATAATAATTAACAGAGTACACACACGTATATTATGTTAACACAAACTTTTATTTTGCATGCAATTAATCACGTTGAATTTTTCCCCAGCGCTAATATATATATATGTATACTTTAAAAAAAAAAAAATTTTTTACTAGATGCATCCTTCACCGTCCACATACTTAAATTAATGTATAAGTATCTTTTTTTCTACTTTTAATTGCATTTCTAGAGAGAAAGCGTGTGCAGTCGCTGCCTCTGGTTCTGTCCTGATCATGTGATTACGGCTGAAGATCAGCTTATTCTCTGTTTTCTCTGCTCATGTTTACTTCTATATGACCCTGTATATTTAGCTCCAGGCTTCATAACCATTATTTATCACTCACGTCCTGATGTCCCACTTTCACTTTGTGGTATTGCACCCGTCCCATGTTTGTTGTTCATCCTGGTCTTTTTCCTGGCTGAGCTCTTTCTGTGATTGGCTAACACTCGGCTGTTCCTGATATGCTTGAGAAGCGTCTCCTGTCACCGAGCGTCGTTTAGGAGCAGAGCATCAGTGCGGTTGTAAAGCGAGGTTACACTGCTGTGTTTGGAGCATGAGGATGTTTGACCCCAGATCCGTGCATGTCTGGAGTTTGTCCACAGACGCACGTTACTAACCCGCCGTGTTCCCGCCTCTTCCTCTGATCCTGAAGTCTTCATCTGCGAGTACAGTAGGGTTTAGGCCGTAGATGAGTGTAAAAGAGCCTTTGCACACATGTGAGTGACTGGAGGGGTGTATCTGCAGGTGTCTCAGAGCAGGACGGACACACACACCTCGCCCTCCAAAGAGACCAGCCAGGGCAAAGTGAGTTCAACCCATCAGCCCCTCACACTCCTGTCTCTGTCTTCTCACACTCATTCTCTGCTCAATATAGCCCACACAGATCTGACGGCTCAGTAGCTTTAGTAGTAGAGTGATAGAGCGATGTACTGTGTGTGTGTGTGTGTGTGCGTGCGTGCGCATATAATACACACAAACACACACATAAGTACTAATTAATATATGAAAATATTCAATTATTTAATTTGCATACACAAATATCTTAGAATATGTTAATTATTTATATATATATATATATATATATATATATATATATATATATATATATATATATATATATATATATATATATATATATATATATACATTTATTTTTTATTTGTAAATATGATAATTAATTATTAATATTGTATATTTAATATATATATTTGTATAATATCATATTTTAATATTAAACTTTGAATATATACACACACATATAAATCATATTGTTATTAATAATAAATAAATATTTAATATGGTTTTATATATGTATAATATTTTTGTTACATTTTAATATGTAATATATTTTATAGAAATATATTTTACATTTTTAATATGTAATGTATTAATAATGTATAATTAATAATAATGATATTACATATTTTATTAATAAATACATACATATTTTATATATATATATATATACATACATACATACATACATACATACATATATATATATATATATATATATATATATATATATATATATATATATATATATATATATATATATATATATATATATATATATATATATATAAAATTAATGTTAAACTTTGAATATAATGTAATATATTTTATAAAAATATTATATTTGTAATTTTAAATATTTAATGGATAAATATTTATAATTTAAATTATACGGTATCATTATTTTTATTAATAATAAATACATAAATATTTAATATTATTTATATATGTGTGTGTGTCTGTTTAAGTTTAAATTTGATTATATGTAATAAGTTTTATTAAATATAATAGTGTTATATTTGTAATTTAGAATTTGTAATGGATTAGTAATGTATAATTTAATTTATAATGTATAATTAATAATCATTAAGTCACACACATATATTCAATTATTTAATTTGCATACACAAATATCTTAGAATATGTTAATTATATATATATATATATATACACACATTTATTTTTTATTTGTAAATATGAGAATTAATTATTAATATTGTATATTTAATATATATATAATTAATGTTAAACTTTGAATATAATGTAATATATTTTATAAAAATATTATATTTGTAATTTTAAATATTTAATGGATAAATATTTATAATTTAAATTATACGGTATAATTATTTTTATTAATAATAAATACATAAATATTTAATATTATTTATATATGTGTGTTCGTGTCTAAGTTTAAATTTGATGTAGTATGTTTTATTAAATATAATAGTGTTATATTTGTAATTTTGAATATGTAATGGTCTAGTAATGTATAATTTAATTTATAATGTATAATTAATAATCATTAAGTCACACACATATATATTTATTAATGTTAAACTTTGAATGTATGTAATATATTTGATTAAAAAAATGATATTTGTAATTTTAAATGTAATGTATTGGTAATTAATAATTTAATTTATGTATAATTAATAATCATATTTCTATTCATAATATATACATGTTAGATGATATATCATATACAGTATATATGTTATCAGCCATTAAAAACACACATTGTTCAGCCACTCATCTTTCCATCTGGAGATCTTTGGAATACTTGCATTGGGTGTTTATCATAATGTCATATTTGATCAAATAGTGCTCGAACCTCATTAATAAATGCTATACATCACAGCAGGGATACTCAAATTACACGTTTCGGGACCACATCAGAAAACGCTGAATGAGCTGGTAAATAAAATGATAGATAATGCTAATATCACTCCCCTTTTCAGTTTTAAAATGTGCAGCATGTCTCACAGCCCATTGGGTAACAGGGACAAGATCGTCGACAATGAGGAATAAAACAAACACTTGTATTGTGAGCGTTTGCAGCAGAGACAGTGCTTCATTGAGAATGAGAAGAGCAGGATTGTTATGGAGTTTTCTGAGAAGCCTGTAGGATTTGAGTATCCCTGCATCACAATGTTCAACATTCATCAAACAATCATAATTTAAAGGGTTAGTTCACCCAAAAATGAAAATTGTGTCATTAATGACTGAGCCTCATGTGGTTGGACACCCGTCAGACCTCCGTTCATCTTCAGACACAAATGAAGATATTTTAGTGTAAATCTGATGCTCTGAAAGGCCTCCATTGACACAATGCACTTTACACTCTCAAGACCCTTAAAAGACACTAAAGACTAAAGTTACAAAGTCCATCTCACTACAGCGGCTCTACAATAACTTTATGAAGAGACGACAATAGTTTTTGTGCGCAAAAAAACCCTAAATAACGACTTGTATAGTGATGACGATTTCAAAACACGGCCTCATGAAGCTTCGAAGCGTTATGAATCAGTGAGTCGATTCAGCGGTTCAGAGCGTTATGAATCAGTGAGTCGATTCAGCGGTTCAGAGCGTTATGAATCAGCGAGTCGAATCAGCGGTTCAGAGCGTTATGAATCAGCGAGTCGATTCAGTGGTTCAGAGCGTTATGAATCAGTGAGTCGATTCAGCGGTTCAGAGCGTTATGAATCAGCGAGTCGAATCAGCGGTTCAGAGCGTTATGAATCAGTGAGTCGATTCAGCGGTTCAGAGCGTTATGAATCAGTGAGTCGATTCAGCGGTTTGAAGCGTTATGAATCAGTGAGTCGATTCAGCGGTTCAGAGCATTATGAATCAGTGAGTCGATTCAGCGGTTCAGAGCGTTATGAATCAGCGAGTCGATTCAGCGGTTCAGAGCGTTATGAATCAGTGAGTCAATTCAGTGGTTCAGAGCGTTATGAATCAGTGAGTCGATTCAACGGTTCAGAGCGTTATGAATCAGTGAGTCGATTCAGCGGTTCAGAGCGTTATGAATCAGTGAGTCGATTCAGCGGTTCAGAGCGTTATGAATCAGTGAGTCGATTCAGCAGTTTGAATCGCCAAATTTCAGCAGTTTGGCGGTTTGACACGCGATCCGAATCATGATTCGACTCACTGATTCATAACACTTTAAAGCTTCATGAGGCCGTGTTTTGAAATCGTCATCACTATGTAAGTCGTTATTTAGGGTTTTTTTGCGCACAAAAACTATTGTCGTCGATTCATAAAGTTATTGTAGAACCGCTGTAGTGAGATGGACTTTGTAACGACGTCTTTAGTGTCTTTTAAGGGTCTTGAGAGTGTAAAGTTGAGCCAATGGAGCATCAGATTTACACTAAAATATCTTCATTTGTGTCTGAAGATGAACGGAGGTCTGACGGGTGTCGAACCACATGAGGGGAAGTAATTAATGACAGAATTTTCATTTTTGGGTGAACTAACCCTTTAAGAGCCTAAATCAGTTAAACAGGGCTAAGGTTCACAGACGAGGGGAAGATCCAACACACTAACATTGTCAAAGCGCAGTGCATTAAATGGGGTGCTAGTTGCTTTTAGATGCTTCTGCTTGTGTCCTCTGTTGTCTTTCCTCTCTAACCTGCTCCTCCCTGGTGTCCCGTCCTTCCTGGCCCGCCGTGCTGTGTTATAGGTTCAGATAGTCTCCAAAAAAGTGGACTACAGTCACGTGACTTCTCGCTTGGGCTCCAAGGACAATATCAAACATATTCCTGGTGGAGGGAACGTAAGTAACGCATGCGGTGTAGTCGATGTTCAAACAAACACCATCACTCTCATTGTGCCACATGAGCGCAGACGCGACAATGAGCCGCTTTCTTCGCTTATGAACAAATAAGAGCGGGAGGAACGCTGCCAAATCCCAAAATCCATTGGTGCTGAGCCAACGGCGTTTCAAACCAAATCATGGTGACAGCAGAGGTTTGATTCCTGACGTTTGTTCATAATCTTCTCTTGCTCTAACTCGCTCTCTGAAATCTCACCTTCGAGCGTTTCGAGATTTGTTTTCCTCGTTCAAGCACTGCATGTCACTTTATTCTTGATTTGAGCAGCTTTCGTTGGTCGTATCTGATGATTGTGTTTTGTTTCGCAGGTCCAGATTCTCAGCAAGAAGGTCGACTTGAGTAAAGTGACCTCCAAGTGTGGCTCCAAAAGCAACCTCAAACATAAACCAGGTATGAGGAGTGAAGGCGTCAGTGTTTTCAGTCCCGTCTCAATCTGGCTCAGTTTGCATCTGTTGATGATTGTCTGTAGGTGGAGGAGAAGTCAAGATCGAAAGCCATAAGGTGAACTTTAAGGATAAAGCTCAGTCCAAGGTGGGCTCGATGGATAATGTCAATCACGAGCCTGGTGGCGGAAACATCAAGGTGAGATTGACATCACGCAGATAAACCTTGAACTCCCAGCACAAGTAAACCTGGGGGCGTATTACAGAAACCTTCTATCTTAGGTCTTAAGATATGATAAGTTAATTTAGGATTTTTCACAATTTCGTATTACAGAAGCAAATCTTAACTTGATTTAGGATTCTTATCCTATCTTACAAACTCTCATCTGTAGTTAGGAAATGTTAACCCACTCCATCGAGTTCGGTAATCAACTGTCAGGTCTGTTAC
Source organism: Gobio gobio (assembly GCF_949357685.1). Taxonomy (NCBI): domain Eukaryota; kingdom Metazoa; phylum Chordata; class Actinopteri; order Cypriniformes; family Gobionidae; genus Gobio; species Gobio gobio. Next base: position 43,164,445 of record NC_137119.1, on the reverse strand, counting down.
CTAGCAAACAAAAACGCACAAACTGCTTCTGAGGTAAATCTAAAATCAAAATGGAGGAATAAAGGCGTGCTTTTAATTCCAGTGCAGAAGAAAAAGGATAAGGCGTTGTTCACTTGAAGAATGAACTGGCATAAAGTTGGTTTGACATTATTAGACGTTCGATATGCGCACATTTAGGGACCGTCTCTAGAGTTACATACGACATTGCTATACACATTTCTAACAATTCATCAACTAACTGCAAAATCATGTGTCGTGGGAGTCTGTGATTATTTACCAGCATTTTATCAAAGCACATCACATCCTCTGGGTCCTCCAAAAGTCTCTCCACCATCAAAATGTCGTTGCTCTTCATCTTATATAATTCATAAATGTAGCCCTCTCTCGAAAAAGGCTTTTTGTACTGTGATTTTTACCATTGGATTTCAAGAAGTTTTGAAGTTAGGACACCAGTGGGGTTGTCCTACAGTTAAGACAGCTTTTAGGATTTTTTGTCGAGTTAGGATGCTTCTGTAATACCCGTTTCTCATCCATAGTTAAGATCAGATTAAGCACTTAACAAATGTCATTCTGTAATAGCTTTTGTCCAAAATGCGATCCTAACTGAAATTGCCATGGTTACCAAACAGATAAGATAGGATTCTAACGTTAAAATGTTTCTGTAATACGCCCGCTTGTGTGCAAGTCAAGTTTAGTCCACACATTCTTAAATAAAAACACGTTTTGGTGTTGTTTAGTGTTTAAAGTAAACACACTGTTGCCTCTGGCTTGGCGTGCTCAGTTGGGGACACTAAATTTTTCAACTAAACATCGAAATACATCTAAATAATAAACTAAATTAACCATTTAAACTAAATTACTGATCAAATTATTGATCTAAAGCCCACACTGTCACTGTATGATACTTGAAATTTTTCCAGAATGGCTATACAGCTGAATAAAATTATGCTGCATTATTTTCCTGTTTAACACTGTAAAGCTGCTTTGAAACAATCTACATTGTTAAAAGCGCTATATAAATAAAGTTGACTTGACTTGACTTGACTTGACTTAAAGGAATAATTCACCCCCAAAAATAATTAGTTTCCTCTGCCTCATGTTTTTCCAAAACCCTCATAATTTCGGTGGAACATAAAAAATGATGTTCATGAAGTATGATAACAGTAGTCCATGACTCTAGTGCTCTATATTGGCAGTCAAGATTTGCTATATAATACATGTAAGGAATAATTGATGACAGGCTGTTGAATTATTCAAAAAAATAATGCACACCCGAGGCGGTGTTACACATCAGTGTGCATTATTTTTCAATAATTGAATGGCCCTGGACAGTGTTGCCAAGTCCACAGGTTAAAGTGACCCCAATTATGTGATATTTAGCCCCGGAAATGCACATTTTAGTAGGCAACTATGCCAAAAAAACACATATTTTACCCCCCAAATGCGATTTTTACCGGAGAAGCGATTGGGCTAGTTTTGGGCTAGTTTTGAGAAGCAATTGGTCGGGTTTTGTTGTGAAAACCTTGCAACCCTGGCCATGGAGTCAATTATTATATTTAGAGGTCGACCGATAGTTGATTTTACCGATAACTGGGTTGGACCGCACTTGCCGATAACCGATAAATCGGCCGATAGTTTTTAAAATGGATACTGGATAAAAAAACATAATTAAAACAGTGCTGAACTTTGAAAATGTGCTAAATTAAAAACATAAATATGAATATTAAAATGAGAAGTTCAAACAGAACAAATTCTTCAGAAAATAATTTAAACATTAAAATATTACAGGTCAAATTTGTTTCTTTACCTGTAATCTAGAAACATGCATGTATAGGTAACACTATGCAAGTCCCTATGCAACAAGGATGTATTAGCTCACATTAACTATATGCATTATGCAATATACATTTTTACAGCATGTATTAATATGAGCAATACAACTGTACCTTGATCATTCATGTTAGTTCATAGTGCATTAACCAAGGTTAACAGATACAAATTCAAACAATTTAATGTTGAAATTAACATACTAGCGATGAACAATACTTCCACAGCATTTATTAACTAATGTTACAAATGGAATCTTATTGTAGTGTCACCATGTCATACACATCCAGCTTTTTTAGAAGGAGATTATCTAATAAAAAACGAATGCGTTTCTGCTTTGTTTATGTTTTTGTCGGCAGCATGACGGTACAGTTTGTGTTCTCACATCACTAATTTAATATATGCGACATTTAGGTCGGACTTGCGTGTGTTACTGTTTTTATCACATTGTTTTAACTGCTTGAGGTACTGCTAATGTTAGCATATTCTCAGCCTCTTCGACAAACACACACACTGCTGTTCTTTACCTGCTAATGCAGCATCTCCTCAAGAAATTAACTACTTTATCATGTTTTGGCAACAAGTACTGTAGTGCTCTGTATTCATATTGTTTCACTGGCGTGTTTTAAACATGCATCTGAAGTGTCAATTCTCTCCGTTCAGCGCAGCCTCACGTGGTAATGTAAACAACACGCGTGAGGTTTTTTTCTCCTCTAGAGGTCGCTCTCGTGCCATTTCATGCTAAAAAACTATCAATGAGGATTTTTCCCGATAACCGATTCAACCAATCCGATAACCACCAATCAACGACCTCTAGTTATATTACGGTTACCACTAGGGCTGAACGATTAATTGAATTTGCGATAATATCGCGATATGATAGCAAAAAAAGATTTTGTAACCGCAAAGGCTGCGTGTACACTCTGGTCACGTGACACGCGAGAGTAAAGCCGTCTGCAGAAGAAGCATCAACTTGGCACGTTACGCCTACAGGACTGGCCTAAAGGAAAGAACGGGTTGTGTTTAATCTGTCTAATATTGTGTTGATCATGCTGTACAATAGAGGTGGGAGAAAATCATCTCTCCAATTATTCTGGATCAATTCTGATCTTAGATTTTAACTGCAGGTGTGTTTTAGAAACACCCGTATTCTGATTGCTTCCATTTCCTCTCTCTCTCACACACACACACACACACACACACACACACCACTCGAACCATTTTAGAAATAATGTAAAATACTGGTAAATATGACACGTTTACTTCCTCTCACTCTAAATCCTGCAAAATTCAATGGTAAGCTCATTCAGAACAGATAATTTAAAAAATATATTTAGGGGAGCGCGGAGCTCATCCTAACGCGGGGTTAGTTGTAACACGCATGTTTAAACCCTTTCACACAAACTTAGTGTATTTACTAGTTGCCATATCAACATTATTTACAGAAAAAATAGCGCCAAAATTAAAAAAATCTCCGGAAGATATCACTGAACATTTATTTAACCATAGCAAAAGTACATTTCTTACTTAAGTTTAGTTTTCATCTCTGTTTTTTGTGTTTATTTAAAGTAAGACAAATCTGATATTATTGTAATCTTATATCTGTAATTTAACAGTTGAGATGTTCTTTAATGCTGATCTAACACACGAGCCGCGGTTTAAACACCAGTTGTGCAGATGGTGTGTGTGTTAACACTGCGTTACAATCAGCCCCTATTAGAAATATGCCATTATATTCTATACTTTTATGAATTATTTTGAGAAACCATGAGAAAAGGGTGAATAATGACTGAGAGTTAATGTTCAGAAATGATTAATTATTATAATGTTTTGAGCTGTATAGCTGTATTGAGCGATGTGTTTGTTGTCAAACTCAAAAATTAGTATATTTTAAATTATTAAAAAATGCCATTATTTTATTTAAAAAAGTTAATAATTGTAATTTGTTGACAAAATATTTAATTTTTTTGATTATATCAGGTAACATTTTAAGCTGTCATTTGGTCATGTTACAATGTAACCTATGGGGCATGTTGTCACATTTCACTTCCATTCTTTCGGGATAAATCAAGAAAAAAGTATACACTGTATTAATGAAACAAAACCACATAATTGTACTAGACATGTGTGAAATTAATGTGGGAAACAATAAATCCTCTGAACTGATTTACACAAACTGAGAAAGTCAAAAAGGTTGTGCCCCGCTCTCCCCTATGTATAAAATCAATTATAGTTTCATTCATTACAGACGTTTATTTTAAACATCATTTTTTTTAACAAACTTATTAAATCAAACCTGAACCTGAACCCAGCGGTGGGCTCACGTAATCGGCTTGAATCGTTCCCATGAATGAATTGTTAATTGCAGTAATGTTTTAATTATGTAAGGCTTTGTACTTCTCTCGTGTCCCAATATCCACTCAAAATAGCATCCCTCATAAGCAAAAAATGACAGAGATGTACAACAGACGAATCGAATTGAGAAAATGAATAACGTTTCTATGTTTAGTTGACTCATAAGAGGCGATGTCAAGTTAGCAATAACTCTATATACTTTATTCTTACTTTATTATCAATCTATATTCGCTTGCATAAAGTACAGCACACTCACATAAAGCAATATATGCTATATAGCAAATCTCAACTGCTTGATTGTTTATATCGTTGTGAAATATAACTATATTATCATCCAGATCTAATCTTATAAATGTGACTGAAAGCCATGGAGATATTAAGATATTATAAACACTAACCTCATGCTTTGAAACCGTGTGTAATATGAAAAGCACTACATAAAGTCATGTGATAGATTTATGTGAGGTGCAGACTCTTAAACTCATTCATGCCACAGAAGGTTCACGGTTGTCCAAATATGAATATTGCACAAGAGAGTTTTGAATAACATTATTTTTGGGTGAACTGTTCCTTTAAGAGCTTTTTTGTATTATATATCAGTGTATATATTAGTACAGTACGCTCATGAAGCATCACGCTTGCATGGAGAGTTAAAAACATGAATGTTCTTGATCGATGTTATTTTTCATGTTTTGTTTTAAGTCCATGTGTTTTACTGTGTTCATTCCAACCCCAAAATAATCACTAATTAATGCATATTAAAAATAATATTAGTTTCTCTGGTATGTTAGGCATCAGGAAGACTTTTGTCCGATGGTAAAAGACTAAACTCCTGATTTGACCGCGTGTTATTATGGGAATGATGGTTCGGGACAGCTAGGGTTTCACTGGTGGCTTCAGGCGACGGTGTGATTGGGATGTCATCTGCCCCTCAGCCTATGGCCATCCATTTCAGTCACATGACCACTCTCTGCGCCCATCGTTCTTTTAAATTTGTGCCCATCATCCATATTGACCCTTTTCACATTTCCGGGTTTCTCAGAGCGGAAGTCGTCATAGTTGGGTTAAATATTATAGCTGTGAATGAGAGAATACATTAAATATTTTTCTGTGTGCAAATTTGCTCGCATAGCAAAAGAAAAATGCCACAGTTGTGATTTCACAACTTTCAAAAAGAGGGAAAAAATAGAGTGAGATTGATAACGAGAGAAATATGTTCATTTTTACCATCACTCCCATAGAAATTACTAAACACCCTCACAGCAGCGGGAACTTTTGTATTGTATTTTGATGCAAAAGTAATAAAATACAAAGTATTAGTGTTATAAATGTACATATATTTAAAAAAAAAATTAAATACAAAAAACGCTGCAGGATTTACGATATTGATGACCGTTAAAACGCGTCATCGGTCTGTGAAAAGGGTCTATTGAACACGTTTGTGATTATGATAAACGCTTTAACATATACGTTTACTATTCATTGCCATCCAATTCATCATTGTAATTATAACAGTAATGGGTTCCACATATATTCATAAGGTTATTTATATTTTAATGTTTTGCTTTTGTTCTGTGCATGGACATACAGTACCAGTACCAGAAATGTAGTGACCAAAACAACCAGTCAATGTTAAAGGATTAGTTCACTTTTAAATAAACTTTTGCTGATAATTTACTCATCCAAGATGTCCATGTCTTTCTTTCTGCAGTCGAAAAGAAATTAAGGTTTGTGATGAAAACAGTCCAGGGTTTTTCTCCATATAATGGACTTCAATGGGCTCCAAACGGTTCAGTTTCAGTGCAGCTTCAAAGGGCTTTAAACGACACCAGATGATGAATAAGGGTCTGATCTAGACAAACCATCAGTTTCTGAGAGAAACCAGCAGTATTTATGCTATTATTTTACCTCTTATCAGACGAACACGATCATCTCTGAGCTCCGCCATAACTTCCGCTAAGTGAGGTCAAATACGAGCGTGGTAATAGATATATCAATCGTAGATGCCTAATTCTACTGATCCGTGCAGGCGCTTATGAGGCATCTACGTATACATCTATGACCACGCTCGTATTTGACCTCACTCTCCGGAAGTTATGGCTGAGCTCAGAGATGATCACGCTCGTCTGATAAGAGGTAAAATAATAGCATAAATACTGCTGGGTTTCTGGAGCCCATTGAAGTCCATTATATGGAGAAAAACCCTGGACTGTTTTCATCCAAAACCTTAATTTGTTTTGGACTGTTGAAAGAAAGACATGGACATCTTGGATGACATGAGGGTGAGTAAATTATCAGCAAAAGTTTATTTAAAAGTGAACTAATCCTTTAAGAAGCGTCCAGTGCATCCAAACTGGTCCTGTATGTCAGCCATTTTCCTTCTCCATGCAAGTTTTTGGTTTATATTGTGTTTGCGCACACACTCCTGGCTCTGCCTCCATCCCGCCCACATCTCTCCTACTGACGGCTGCTGTGTGTTTTAGGCTGAGGGCGCGCAGGAGGCCGCTGAGGGTAGCGCGGCTCCCTCTAGTGGTGTCCCGGGCCCCCAGCCGGCCCAGGAGAATGGGCTGAAGGAGGGCGGCCCCTGCAGGAGTGACGAGCTCCGGGACCCGCAGGGCCTGGACTCGCTCATCCCTGAAACAAGTAAGTTTGTGTGTGACCCGCGCCCCGGCTGAAGCCCCCCAGACTAGAGTTCCTGTAGACCCCAGACTCATCTCCTCATTTGATTCTCCATCTTTTCATCACACTCTTTAGTTGTTCATTTTGTCATGTAAATTGTGTTATTTCTTTGTCTGGTTTATTATTGTACAAGAGGTCGACCGATTATGAATTCAAAACCAATATTGAAGGTCAGATGATTTTTTTTTTATAATCAAAATATTGAATAAAAACATTGACTGTAACATTTATTTTTAAGGTGAATCCTAATGTAAAATCTAAATATTACATAAAAAGCTTAAAATGAAACAAGTAACAATTTTCTTTTTAAAGTACAATCAATATATTGAATAAAAACATTGAATTATATTTTTTAAGTCAAATCAAAATAATGAATCAAAACATTCAATGTAAAATTGTATTGAAGTAAAATCAAAATATTACATAATATTGAATGTAACATTTAACTTTAAAAATAATGTTATATTCAATGTTTTTATTCAATCTTTTGACTTAAAATATTAAATTCAATGTTTGGATGTAATATTTTGAAGTTACTTCTATAAAATGTTACATTAATGTTTTATTCAATATTTTGAAGTTACTTCAAATTATTGAATAAAACATTAAATTACATTTTTAAAGCAAAATCTAAATATTTAATACTTTAAAATGCTATAAAATATTATGTTTTACTTTAAAAAATAATGTTACATTCAAATATTTTGATTTTACTTCAAAAATGTTATTTAATGTTTTATAAAAATTTTTGACTTGAAATATTTAATTCAATGTTTTTATGTAATATTTGTAAGTGACTTCAGTAAAATGTTACATTCAATGTTTTTATGTAATATTTGTAAGTGACTTCAGTAAAATGTTACATTTAATGTTTTTATTCAATCATTTGAAGCAAATTCAAAAATATTGAATAAAACATTAAATAATATTTTAAAGAAAAATCTAATTATTACATAAAAACATTGAATGTAACATTTTACTTTAAAATAATGTTCTATTCAATGTTTTATTCAATCTTTTGACTTAAAATATTAAATTAAATGTTAAATAAAAAAGTCAAATCATAATATTTAATAAAAAGCTTAAATGTAACACGTAACATTTAAAAAAATAAATAAAATCAAAATAATGAATAAAAACATTAAATTTAACATTTTATTGAAGTAATTTCTGAATATTGAATAAAAAATAAAATAACGTTTTTAAAGCAATATCAAAATATTGTTTATAATGAATTATATGAATTATAATGAACATTGTTTAATACTTTAAAATACTATAAAATATTATATTTTACTTTAAAAATGTTACATTCAATGTTTTTATTCAATATTTTGATTTTACTTCAATAAAATGTTACATTTAATGTTTTATTCTATAATTTGAATATTAAAAAATATTAAATAAAACATTAAAATTTTTTTAAAGAGAAATCCAATTATTACATAAAAACATTGAATGTAACATTATTTTTAAAGTAAATACGACATATTAAATTTAAAGTAAAATCAACATTGAATGTTTTATTCAATCTTTTGACTTAAATAAAATATTAAATTCAATATTTGTATGTAATATTTTGAAGTTACTTAAATAAAGTGTTACGTTGAATGTTTTATTTATTTTGATTTTACTTAAAATATTAAATTCAGTGTTTTTATGTAATATTTTAAAGTAAATGAATAAATATGGAATAAAAATACTGAATGTAGCATTCTACAACCCCAAATCAGAAAAAGTTGTGACAGTATGGAAAACGCAAAAAAAAAAAAAATGTGATTTCTAAATTTACTTTGACTTGTATTTCATTGCAGACAATATGAACACAAAATATTTCATGTTTTGTCTGGTCAACTTCATATCATTTGTAAATATGCATCCTTTCCTGTCATTCAGACCTGCAACACATTTAAAAAAAAGTTGGGACAGTAAAGCATTTACCACTTTGTAATGTTGCCATTCCTTTTCACAACACTTAAAAGACGTTTAGGGACTGAAGACACCAAGTGATGAAGTGTTTCAGGTGTAATTTTGTCCCATTCTTCCTGCAAACAAGTCTTAAGGTGGGCAACAGTTCGGGCTCTTCCACACATTCTCTATTCTCTACAGGTCGGGACTGAGGCAGGCCAGTCAAGTACCCGAACCCTCTTCCTCCACAGCCAGGACTGCAGAATGTGTGCAGAATGTGCTTTTGCATTGTCTTGTTGAAATATGCATGGACGTCCCTGGAAAAGATGTCTTCTTGAAGGCAGCATATTATGCTCCAAAATCTCTATGTACTTTTCAGCATTAATGGAGCCTTCACAGAAGTGCAAGTTACCTTTGCCAAGGGCACTGACACAACCCCATACCATGACAGACCCTGGCTTCTGGACTTGTTGCTGGTAACAGTCTGGATGATCCTTTTCTTCTTTGGTCCGGAGCATACAGCGTCCATTCCTCCCAAAAAATACCTGTAATACTGCTTCATCTGAGCACAGTACACGTTTCCACTGTGTGATGGTCCATCCCAGATGCCTCGAGCCCAGAGAAGTCGACGGCGCTTCTGGACACTGTTAACATAGGGCTTCCTTTTGCCACAGTACAGTTTTAACTGGCATTTGTGGATGTAACTACGTATTGTGGTACTTGACAAAGGTTTGCCAAAGTAGTCCTGAGCCCATGTGGTGATATCGCTTCTAGATGACGATTCTTGATGCAGTGCCGCCTGAGGGATCGGAGATCACGGTTGTTCAGCTTAGGCTTGCGCCCTTGTCCTTTACGCACTGAAATTCCTCCAGATTCCTTGAATCTTTTAATTATGTTATGCACTGTTGAATGTGAAATATCCAAATCTCTTCCTATCTTTCTTTGAGGAACATTGTTTTTAAACATTTCAATCATTTTCTCACGTATTTGTTGGCAAACTGGCGATCCTCGGCCCATCTTTGCTCCTAAAGGATTAGACCTTTCTTGGATGCTGCTTTTGTACCAAATCATAATTACAATCACCTGTTGACATCACCTGTTTCAAATCACATCATTATTTAACCATTTTACCTCATTACTAGCCCTAAATTGCAACTTTTTTTGAAATGTGTTGCAGGTCTGAATGACAGGAAAGGATGCATATTTACAAATGACATGAAGTTGACCAGACAAAACATGAAATATTTTGTGTTCATATTGTCTGCAATGAAATACAAGTCAAAGTAAATTTAGAAATCACTTCTTTTTTTTTTGCGTTTTCCATACTGTCCCAACTTTTTCTGATTTGGGGTTGTATTTTTTTAAGTAAAATCTAAATATGGAATAAAAGCACTGAATGTAACATGTTTAAAATAAATACGACATATTAAATTTAAAGTTTTATTCAATTTTTTTTTACTTAAATAAAATATTAAATTCAATATTTGTATGTAATATTTTTAAGTTACTTAAAAAATGTTACGTTGAATGTTTTATTTATTTTGATTTTACTTCAAATAATAAATTCAGTGTTTTTATGTAATATTTTAAAGTAAATGAATAAATCTGAATAAAAACACTGAATGTAACATTATTTTTAAAGTACCATTACACAAACCCTGAATGTGAGTGATTAAAGTAGGGCTGTGATTGGACGTTGAGTCGGTCGACCTCTGTGCTGAACTGATGTTTTTAAAGGGCATTTCTCTGATCACCAAACCGTCTTGACCTCTTCTTATTTTTCAGGCATCTAACTCGACTTTTTGCTATCGCTCTGCCCCTTTCATTCCACCCCGACCACTTCCTCTCCTCCCCTTGTTTATGTGCTGTTCCTCCTCTGTCCTGTCTTTCTCCACCTGATGCAGATTGAGTCTTTCAAGCTAAATTTCCGCGAGAACGCCCGCTCTCGCACGGACCACGGCGCTGACATCATCCCCTGGCCCGCCTCGGGTGACCATCCCCTGCTCCGCAGCAGCGTCTCTCTCAACGACTCCCTGGCGCCCGCGGGCATCCCTCGCTCTCTCAACGACTCCCTGGCGCCCGCGGGCATCCCTCGCTCTCTCAACGACTCCCTGGCGCCCGCGGGCATCCCTCGCTCTCTCAACGACTCCCTGGCGCCCGCGGGCATCCCTCGCTCTCTCAACGACTCCCTGGCGCCCGCGGGCATCCCTCGCTCTCTCAACGACTCCCTGGCGCCCGCGGGCATCCCTCGCTCTCTCAACGACTCCCTGGCGCCCGCGGGCATCCCTCGCTCTCTCACCACCCCGGCCCTCGCCTCAAGGGCCGGCTCGCTCACACAACTCCAGACATGACTGCTTTCTTTTCATTGGCCCGCTGCTCCCTAAACCCCGCCTCCTACCATTGCTAAGACTCGTATGATTGGTGTGCTCTTTGTTGACGTTCTTGAATCCGTGATTCCTGATTGGTCCGTCATCAGGACGTGTGGATGGGAGCGAAACACTCGCCCTGAGAGACTGGGTTTGCTCTGAATACACTTAGACGTGGCGAAACTCATGCTAACAGTCGCATCTAGACCTGCTGTAGAGCATGAATCTAGTTTAGTTGCTTTCCTTTCTTTCTTTTTTATCAGTGTTGCAACTCCCCACTCGGTATTCATAATAATAATAATAATAATAATAATAATACAAACACATCTGGATCTATCTGGACATCATCTCCGGCTGCCTTCAAGTCCTGCTGGGAAGTTCCTACTTACAAATAATCCGATATGCTGGACGATGGAGGAAATCATGTTTTTTTTTCACTTTCCGACAAAACCAAGAAGCTTATTTTAGCGGCAAAGCAACAAAATGAAGAGCAAAGAATGTGCAGTTGATCATTCTGATGATGCCACAGAGCATGATGGGAAATGTAGTTTGGCCGCTTGAAGCTTTAAGTCGTGAATACACTAGAATTCGGCAACGCTCCTAATCATTTTAAAAACATAATTCAACATTTGATACACAAAAAATACACAGGTAACACTTTAGAATAATGGTCATTAGTTAACTACATTAGTTAACATTAACTAATAATGAACTGCACTTATAAAGCGTTTATTAATCTTAATGTTAATTTCAACATTAACTAATGCATTATTAAAATCTTGTTAACATTAGTTAATGCACTGTGAACTAACATGAACAAACCATTAACAGCTGGATTTACATTAAATAACGTTAAAAAAGATGAACAAATACAGTAACAAATGTACAGCTCATGGTTAGTTCATGTTAGTTAATACATTAACTAATGTCAACTAATGACCATTATTCTAAAGTGTTACCAATACACAATCTACTCAACTTTCCTGCCCATGCGTGCGAATGGAAGTCATTGACGTTAGTTAGCCGATCGTCTCATAGGCACGATCATTCCCACGTGACTTGAAGGCAGCATCATTCAGTGTCATGTGACCCTCTCTCACCTTTGACCTCCAGTAGAGCTGAAACCGAATCTCTAATCTCTCTTTCGTGCTGGTGTGTTTGAGTGAAAACTGTAGCATTGAACTGTGTTGTTGACCGCTTTACTTTAACTCTTCGTATCCTTGCGTTTTATTTTTCTTTCCTTTTCCGGGTTACTGTAAAGCAATATAACGGACTCCTGAATGCCTATAAGACATTAAACTCCACACACACACACACACACACACACACACAGTTAGCAGCGCTCATAGGACGGGTTTGTGGAAGTGTAGAGGGTCTGAGGCGGACGAGTGAACGAAGAGCTTTGTGAAAAAGAAATGCACTTCAAATCTTATATATATTAGGGATGCACGATATATATCGGCCACCATATCAGCTGATATATGTTAGTTTTTAAAGTTATCTTTTTTGGCCCGAGAAAAATTGTCCGATATATTAAAGCCGATTAATAATGTATTATTTCCTTCAGCTGAGACACTTCAGATGTTCACCATGATGGTTATGAATTGATTGGAATCACTTCAAATAGGAAAATACAGTTCAGTGCAAGTCTGTCCTATCGGCTATAACATCAGCAGTCATAATCTCACAGGTAAATCTGTGGCAATAGCCAACAATACATCGTACGGGCAAAATAATCCATTTTTCTTTTATGCCAAAAATCATTAGTATATTAAGATCGTGTTCCATATAAGTGTCCTACCGTAAATATATCAGAAATGTATTGCTAAGGACTTCATTTGGACAACTTTAAAGGAGATTTTCTTCGTTTTTGCACCCTCAGATTCCAGATTTTCACATATTGTCCTAATAAACCACACACCAATGATGCGTATTTATTCAGATGATGAATAAATCTCAATTTTAAAAACATGCACCCTTATGACTGGTTTTGTGGTCCAGGGTCACAAATTATAATGAGAATATCATAATTGTGTGTTTGGGACATGGCTTTAATGATGAGACTTTTGTTTTTGTAATCAGGCTCTCAAAATTATATACATATTTGGATTTAGATTTATCGGCCAATATATCGATTATCGTATTGGCCAATATATCGGTTATCGTATTGGCCAATATATCGGTTATCGTATTGGCCAATATATCGGTTATCGGCCAATATATCGGTTATCGTATTGTCCAATATATCGGTTATCGGCCAATATATCGGTTATCATTATCGGCCAATATATCGGTTTCGACCAATATATCAGTTATTATTATCGGCCAATATATCGGTAAGAGCCTGACTGATATATCGGTGGGCTGATATTATCGGCCGATATTAGGCAATTTACAAACTATCGGTATCTGCATTTATGATGCCTGATAAATGAATATTTTAAAAAAGAATAAAAACGGACTAAACACTGCTTTTTCTGGGTTTTTCTATACATATATATCAGCCAATATATCGGAATATCGTATTTTTAAATCACCAAATATTTGTATCGGTGTCGGCCTTAAAAATCCTTCATCAGTTGGGCTCTAGTATTGGCCAATATATCGGTTATCGGTATCTGCCAAATATATCGGTTATCGTATTGCCCAATATATCGTATCGGCCAAATATATTATCGTATTGGCCAATATATCGGTTATCGTATTGGCCAATATACCGGTTATTGGTATAGGCCAAAATGTTCATATCGGTCATATCTTCAAGTTTAATATATATATTAAGTGTACTTCAAAAGACTTCCTTAACACACTTGAGATTGTAATAATGTCTTCAGTAATTACTTTAAAGTACATTTTAAATCATGTTTTAATAAGTTTTGCGCTCTTTAAAGAACTAACATTGTAAAGCACATACTTATGAGCACTTATAATCCTTTTACCTGTAGTGTTATTTAGTATATTTTAGTTAAATATAAACGTCTGTCATCAGTACTTTAACATTATTTAAAAGACACAACACATAATTACATATAAAGATCGACTTAAGTGGGTCAGAAAAGTTCAACTAACTGCATTTAAAATCTTTTATAATGCATTTTCATTTCATTTCAGTTGACATTTAAGTGTAAGTGTGCTCTTTAAAAGCCTCTTACTCGGGTGATAAGTGCTCTTCTTTTTCACAAAGGTCTTGAACGTGACTGTGGAGTTAAGCGCAGTCGATGTATTTAACCGGTTTAAGGCGGTTTCTGTTAGGATGAAGTGTGTTGGTGTTTTGGGATGGTGTACAGTAGGTACAGTGTGTTTTCATGTGGCGCCGAGTGTGTGCCTTCGGAGGAGCGCAAAGACAGAATGTCAGCTTTGACGTACTTTTAACGTTGCTTTATGAGAATCCAGTGGAAGTGTGAGTGAGTCTGGTGGTGGTTTGAATATTATTGCGTATGTTTCTGCAGGTCGTGTGTTAAGAGTAAGAGCTTTGCATCATGTGAGTCGAGCGGTTGGGATGGTGGAGTTGTAGCTTCTCTCTCTCGTAGCAGTTTCAGTTTTGTCTTTTTGAGGTGTCACATCAGTTTTCATCAGGAGGAGCGCGCTTGCATATATTGCTTCTTCTTCTCGTCAGATTTAATCCCAGAACGTGCAAAGCAATAAGAGTCAGTCTGACAGATCCCGGATTCTGACATTTATAAATCTACATCATGCATGAGAGCGTAAAGCATTAAGATCAAAACATGTTGTGTGATTGGTTGAAATAATTGGCAAATGCATGACCATCTTAGAAAATCCACAGTCGCTTCTTTTAAATAAGATTTGAATCTGTTTTAGATAACGAATAGAACTGTGTAACTTCATGATGTATTCTCATTACACTCTAAATGGGTTGTTTTAACTCAAGTTTGGGTCAAATATGGACAAATCCAGATGTCATTTAAACCAATGATTGGCTTTGTCCATTTTTGACCCAAACTTGGGTTAAAACAACCCAGCATTTCAAAATAATTCACAAATGAATTGGTAAAATGTCAAAACAATGGTTATGTTAATTTACTAATTGAAGATTTTGGGCAATAATGGATATTATTTATACACTTTTATAAATGCTGGGTTGTTTTAATCCATGGTTGGGTCAAATATGGACATTTAAATAAATGATTGGCTTTGTCAATTTTTTACCCAAACTTGGGTTAAAACAACCCAGCATTTTTTTAGAGTGTAGCATTTTAAAGATGAATTGAGAATATGCCAAAACAATGGTTATGTTAATTTACTAAATTAACACTTTTAAAAATGCTGGGTTGTTTCAACCCATGGTTGGGTCAAATATGGACAAACCCAACTGTTGGGTTAAAAATTTAATTGAAAAATGTAACCCAACGGCTGGGTTTGTCCATATTTGACCCAACCATGGGTTGAAACAACCCAGCTTTTTTTTAGGGTGTAGCAGTTTAAAGATCATTAGGAAAATGCCAAAACAATGGTTATGTTAATTTACTAAATTATGATTTGGGGCAATAATGGATATTATTTATACACTCTTAAAAAATACTGGGTTGTTTCAAATATGGACAAACCCAAATGTTGGGTTTAAAAATATAATTTAAACATTTCAACCAATGATTGACCAAATTTGGGTTAAAGCAACCCAGCATTTTAAAGATGAATTGGGAAAATGGCCAAACAATGGTTATGTTAATTTACTAATTAATGGTTTTGGGCAATAATGGATATTATTTATACACTCTTAAAAAATGCTGGGTTGTTTTAACCCATGGTTGGGTCAAATATGGACAAACCCAATCGTTGGTTTAAAGTCGCACATTTGTCCATATATGACCCAACCATGGGTTGAAACAACCCAGCATTGTTTTAGAGTGTAGTCTTTTTTTCTTTCCAAGAAATGAGAGGTGTGTAAATATTAATATTTGAGCTGTGTTTAGCTTTTGAACACTATGGGTTGCTTTCGGTAATCATGTTTGGTCACGTCTGAATCGGTTCCCTGTGCCTGAATGAGCCCGAGAACAATCGTTATTATCGCGATCTCTGCGAATGCATTATTAATAATGGCACAAAAGTGAAAGCAATGGTCAAAGAAAGTGAGGGCTGATATTATGCACCTTGTTGTTATTGCCGTTTTGGCAGAGATCAAATCTATTAAAGCACATGTATTGGGCCGCCGTGTCTTTAATGTTGTGGCTCGCTTGCTATAGAGCTTATGCCCAGATGATGCCAGGTGGGTGGATATTTAGCCCATGTCCTCTTAACGCCTACTAATAATGTTGATGAATCTCACGTATAACCCCGTATGTTTCTATGGATCTTAGTCTTACCAGAGAAAGATGCTCTGAATAACACTGTCAGAACTAAAATGGGGGGGTTGCATTGAATGCGTTTCAATTGCACAGATTTTCTTGTGCCATGAAGGACCAGGGCATCCTGTTGAATCAGGGAGAGGTCCAATTATTGTTATTGTTATGATGATGATGATTTTTTTTTGTTTTTATTATCTGGGAGTAATCTGGGAGAGATGTTGCCCTGGAACAAAACGATGCACAACCCTAAAGTAACATGGAAGCTAAAGAAACGTGACGTTAATGTGCAGTAGATTGGGTTTCTTGAGAAGCTGTAGAGCAGAAACCAGGTGAGACGTTCGCCAGACTCTCATCATTTGCAAGGTTTTTGTTGGTTTGTTTCCTTTTGTTTTTGAGTTTTTCCATGAAAATTGAATTTCATTATATTTTTGGTTTGAATGAGGTGTTTATTGTGGTTAATTGTTAACTATGATGTGATTATTAAACATTAAATAAAATAAAGTGTTTAAAACATTCTGTCGGTGTTGTGTTTGTTCTTAATGTATTAAATCATTAATATAAATATTAGGGGGTTTTTTCTCATGATTTTAAAGCTACACTGTGTAACTTTTTTAGTTTATTCTTAGCTAAAAACACTTAGTTATTTCAAAAATATATGTGCTCATTAATGTATATTTACTTCTTTCAAGTAATAAAGTATTCTGGTAAGTTTATAATATGCCATTGTAAACACATACGGGTGAGGGTTCGAATGCGGGTCGCCATGTTGCTCCTCCATCTTGAAAGTACATCAGCCAAAGAGGGACATTCCCGTAAATTCAAGCTTCGCCTTTGGCGTTTTAACACTCGATGGCTCCGTGTCCAGAGGTCGAACTGGAAGCCATGTTAATCTTGGACTAAATCGGCCACCGTAGGAGTTAAAACGAGAGGAACAGAAACTAATATTCACTGGATGGTCATTTACCTTTTCACCACTAGATGGGGGAAAATATCACACAGTGTAGCTTTAATTATTTGGTACATTGCATGCTTCACAAAAACCCTTGTTTTAAGATGGTTATTAATTTATTTTATACATTTTGAATTTTGTGTTTACTACCTGTGCATTAAACGATTTTACCTTCCAGCCAATCAGAATCTAATATTCAGACAGACCATGGCATTGTTTAACTAAAATGTTATGTTATGCATTCACGAAAACACTACCAACTTGTACTAAGGCTACTTTGCTTACATTTGACTCATGCTGACTCAAGGCCTTCTCTGCTGGCCTAATCTCTATCAGAATCACAGACTTAAATTTTAATATATTTTTTCCATTTATGTGTGTTAAATTATTCCCAATAGTCTATTGTATTAACTTCATTGCTTTTCTCTTGGTTGCTCTGCTCCAGTAGTGTTTGTTTATGTTAGAGCTTTTATCCAATCATATTTCAGTCATCATGTGTTGCCAGGTCAAAGAAATCAGCATTGAGGCCTTCAGACTCAATATTGTCCTCCTGTGAAATAGTGTCCGCTTTGACCCAATGTGATTATGCTTGACCAAAAAGGAGCAATAACATGCTTAACATATTGTAAATTATTTCAATTGATAAACTAAGTAATAATACCAATACAAAATCATAACATAGTAATGTACCTATAATGTAAATAATAAAAAACAATAATATACGCCCCCGGGGGGGGGGGGGGGGGGGGGGGGCAATCGAACGCTCTCCATTGACTTTGCATTGCGTGAAGCTCCTCCTTGTCATTTCAGACTTATAACAAAAAACAGAACAATGTCTAAAAGCTGATATGAGACAAAGTGTACAGCAAACAAGCTAAACAAAGCCCACAACCAAAAACACAGAAGTTTTAATAAGCTGTTGACCCAAAAAACAAGCGTTTAAGGACAAAAAAGTGGATACAGGCCATTGAGACACGTGTGGTGAACATCAGGTAGGATGGCATTCCAGAGACCAGTTTATGGCAAGGCCCATCTCTAACTACCGGTGTGGTGGAAGATGTGCCACACTGTGATTGGACCCTTGGTGAATGAACATAAACAAATGTTCAGCAACATCAGATAAGATGCCAAGACAACTGCCAGCACCTCTTACTGGGCAGGAAGGGGGACCTTCTGCACCCACCACCACCAAGAAGAGGACTCTCATTGGTCTAAAAGTTGACTTTAACCACCAAACTCATTCCTAAGGTTTAGGCAAGAGCTGCCATAAAAATTCCTTCAGGACCTCCTGGATGCAGCAGCAAAAGAGAGGCCACAGAGATCTATCTAAATCCATTCATACACATGTTTGGAGGCCTTAAATGTATATAAACTGCAACTCATCCACTTCATCTTCACACCAAGCACTGTTTATGTTAATGGTCATTGACTGTAAACACAACAGTCCAAGGGACAGATCCATTAAGAGACAAACAAATGTGTGGACGATGACTTAACCGTTTCTTATCATGTTTGGTCTCTATCTGTTCCATATGATGCCTTTTATATTTTAAAAGAGGTTTGGTAAAGAAATAATGCATGGGTAAAACATTAAAGACATTGTCTTGACATGCCACTTTATGCTATGCAAATGAGTTCCACACTAGGGTGGGAAACATCGGGGCTACTTCGGACATCAGTAGCCAATCACACTCCAGGATCGGAAAGGCGCCGGATTTCAATCTCCTCCTCATCGGAAAGGGATAAATATGTCCCCCGGGTAGACACACCCTTGTTCTGCGTTTCTAACCCGACGGGGAAGGAGACACTAACAGACACATCACGTCCTGAGTTTCTGACCTGACGAGGAAAGAGACTACAAGACTGTTGAGGTTAAGCTTTTGCGAGCAAAACCTTTTATATTGCCTTCGGCTGCACTCTAGCTGCAAGAAGGGCTCTCTCACTGAGAGATCTTATCTGACCCTTTCGACAGCCCGGTCCACCAAGGACCTCTGCATCGGCAGACATTGCCTGTCCCACACGGCTCCTCAGAGACGCAGCCAGCCTGCAACGGACCCTGTGAAGATTCGACTGACCCAGCTGCCTGGTCCACTTCCTAAGGACCCTCTCGGCGCAACCAAAGTTCTGCATCCTTCAGCCCAGCGTGGCAACGACTCCTGGATCGCAGCTCTGCGCCTCCCCACTGCACGCTACCAGCATAACCAGTGGAAGACGTCTCTACTGCCGGACCGATCACCCGACTGTGTGGAACGTAAATATAAACTTACCAAACCTCTGTCTAGAGACCTTGGCATTTATACATGCAGCATATGTTTTCTAACCTGCTTAGATAACAGTTACCGGAGGTCAGCTTGTTACAAATAATAGGTTTATTATTTATTTAATGATAAATAAGCATTTATTTATCACCATTCGCTAGAACCATTAGGTGGTTTCCATAAGAAGCATTCCCATTCCATTGCTACATTCTGTTCAACAGCATTGCATTTATCCATTCTGTGTTCACATCATTTATCAGTTTTATTGTTTCATTCATTACTTTTATTTTCGGTTATTAGTTTACTATCCTTTAGAAGTGCATTAGCATTATTAATCATTGAAGTATTTACTCTTGCATATCTATTGTTAATAAATTTCATTCATTTTATTACACTGTGTCTTCATTGTGTTGATGATCAAAGACTCTACTAGTTATCCAGACTCACAAATCCTTCAGATAAATCAGCTGACCAACTCCCTCTGATTTACATTCATTCTGAATTATTGAACAGCTCCTTTGAGAGTGTTCTTATATTGTTAAAGGTCCCCTTCTTCGCGATTCCATTGTTCAAACTTTAGTTAGTGTGTAATGTTGCTGTTAGAGCATAAATAATACCTGTAAAATTATAAAGCTCAAAGTTCAATGCCAAGCGAGATATTTTATTTAACAGAAGTTCCCTTTCAAAGCCTACAGCGAACGGCTGGCTTGGACTACATCCTGGTACTTCCTTCTTTAATTACGTCAGTAGAGCAGTAGAACAGACTAACCTCCGCCCACAAAGAAACGCGAAAAAGGGGGCGCGGTCTTGTTGCTGTCCCACGTGGAGAAGCGGACGGTCGCGTGGAGAAAAGGAACTGTTGCGTTGAGTGTGTTTATCGCCATGTCATCGAGACGCTGTTATTTTCATCCAGGAGTCAAATCACCTTTGTTTGGCTTTCCCAGGGACGCTGTAGAGATTATTGAACGCATACATCTCTCCGTTAAGAGGCGTGACCTTTCCAACGTGCGCTAAGCTGCTGTCAAATTACAACACAGGAACCGCTTTCACGTGCGCTAAGCTGTGGTCGAATCACAGCACAGGAACCGCTGGCACAATCAGAACTCGTTACGTGTTTCTGAAGGAGGGACTTCATAGAACAAGGAAATCACCAGCCGTTTTTAGGACAGTGGAAACAGCGGTACACAGATAAGTAAATAGTGTGAAAAATACTGTGTTTTTTTACACGCGAAACATGAACACATGTTATATTGCACACTGTAAACACAATCAAAGCTTCAAAAAAACACGAAGAACGGGACCTTTAAGATAGTTTTCTTAGCTGGTGCCCCGTATCAAAAAGGGGGAGGGGTCATCTGATACACTCATAACCACACCTTAAGTGACACGTGATCTAAAAATCACTGACGTCATCTGTGAATTGAGTAATAATCACTACACACGTTATATTACACTGAGAACTACACACACTACAGGGGAACGTAATCAGCGACAGGAAATATCATATATAAACCTGAAATTTCGATATATTTGACTTAACAGTGACAGTTTTTACTGCACACTTACGCACACTGAGACACACTGAGTGTCAGGATCCCAAAATGTCCCCATTCTTCTGCTGAAGTATCACGTTTTACTGCCTTTATCCACTTTTGTCTACTTAAACTCGTTTTTTTGGGTCGACAGCTTATAAAAACTTATTTCAGTGTTGTTTAGCTTGTTTGCTGTACACCTTGTCACATATCAGCTTTTAGACATTGTTCAGTTTTTTGTTATAAGTCCGAAATGACAATGATGCAGCCTCACACAATGCAAAGTCAATGGAGAGCGTTCGATTGTGCCTATGGGGGCGTGGCCTAAATACGCTTTGTCTCTATTGGCTGAGCTGTTCTCTGATAAGGAGAGCGATTGGATTTATCAAGATGCTGCCAGAGAGAGAACTTATGGTGAACACGTTCACCCCACATGGCTGGCTCAATGTGTGATTTAGTAGGTGCAGAGGCCAAGATCTTATCTTTCATAATCTGAAGTTCACCCATCATTGTTCCCAAAATGTCTAACATGTTAGTGTCACTTCTGGGCTCAACTGTTCTCTCCTGCACTGGGTTGGGCAGATGGTAATAGCCAGTCCCCTAATTCAAACTGAGTGTAGAGCCACCTGCAGTAGTAGGAAAAGGTTGGTGTGGCCTTAGAGATGGAGCTGTTGTGTAAACTGACTGGCGTCGCTGACCATAGGTAGGAGCGGGCAGAGATGGAGACAACATCGATTCGGGATGGTAGGGTGCAGTTCCACGATGCGGGAGTAGGCCATCCTTTGCTGGGAAAGATGGCTGTGGCAATGGCGTAGACTGGTATTCTTCATGGACGATGATATGGAGAAGACTGAGGATGGTGACCTGACTGCACTGGGGCATAGATGGCACTAGGTTGTTGCAGTTTAATGTTATCCATATCTTGGAAAGAAGGATCCCTCTCAGCAACCACGGACCATTCATCCACTGTGTCCCATGGACCCTGACTTATGGGAAACTCAGGTAGAAGGTGAAGGGATGTTCTCTGCAGTATCTCCAAACCATTGTGTATGCTGTGTTATGTGAGGTGATACTGGCTGGCTGACTGCTCTATGACGCACAGTTGTAAGGTCAAAGTCTTTAAGGTGGGCAGGGGGATGAATTTGCCATCTAGGTCTTACAATCTGTGCAGATACTTCTTCAGGTTGCATCTTGATTCTGATCAATTATTTGTCCATGAAAAATGCCAGATCGGGCTCGAAAGACCTTACTTCGATAGTAGTACTGGAATGGTTGGACTGTATTAGGTGATGGCTGAAATCTAGCTTCCTCAGTTGGGTGTTGGTAAGAACACACTGGATTCGATCAGTTCCAAGCAAACAAGGTTTAATTGTTGGCATTCTTTAGCTGTACACAACACAGCAGTACACAGGTTCGTATGAATAGATGCACGTGTGTGTGTGTGTGGTATTTACTTATTGACACACACTCTGCACACACAGTCCTGCTCGTACATTCTGCCCTCTGGGCTTATGATGACTGACTGAAAGCAGAGCATGCGCACTGAATTCGGCCTTTCTAACAGCGTCGATTGCCAACAAAACACACACATTTGATGCAGTTTCACTCACCGCCTGAACACTGGGTTATTTCTCGAAGTTGAACAAGGTGATCTTTCCCTCACAACCAGAAACACACTTCTTTAGTGAAATGTTTGATTTCGTGGTCTAAAAACAAAATGACAGCACTGCCGACGGCTCCTGTAACCCGAACGAAGCTGATGGACACTCTCTTGCTCTCGCTCTGGTTGGTGTGTGTGTGTGTGTGTGTGTGTGTGTGTGTGTGTGTGTGTGTGTGTGTGTGTGTGTGTGTGTGTGTGTGTGTGCGCTCATTCGGGAAAAGTGCCCATACAAGGAATTTCGCCCTTTATGACGTTATACTAAAAACAAAACTTATACGAACCATGACGGAGTGTATTTGGCATAGAAATACTCCATGAAACGTCCAACTCATTTTTTTTTTTCAACTTTGTCCATGTTTAGCATGAGAATCAACTCTTTAACAGCCAATAAGGCAGAATGCATGAAATAGCTTTATTATAGCTTATTAAAGAGGTATTTAACAGACTATTTGTACACAAACAAACTGTAATTGTGTTGTTGTTCTTTCCTCTTGGCCAACAGAAACCTGCACCAGGATCAAGTCTTTTGTCTCTACAGAAAATAATGAACAACTGATCAGATCTACTCAGACCCTCCACCACTATGTGCACAGATACTTCACAATCACCAACAGCCTGTTGAACATAATCAATACTCACTTTGGAAAAAGCCTCTCCCCAGTCATAGCAGACGACAGTAAAAGTATTAAGGACAACTGTGCCATAGTAAGACATGCTATGTGCACGATTCTTGAAGTTTCTAAAGGGGAGGAAAAGCTTATCCGTAAGATCATTGAACCGGATCTTTATGATAAGATTGCCTTCACTGGGGTGTCACTGAAAGACAAGGCTGCAGTGATAAGGGACTTTCATGAGGACAAAATGGGAGTCTTTGGAAATATCTTTCTTCCTCTAGTCGCTATTCACCTGGCAAGAAGTGAGTTAGAGAATGTAAAGCCTCCAACCGAGGAGCATGATTTGCCTATTCTGTCGTTTAAACTGGGAGACCTAATGAAGAGCGGTGAAAGTATCGCTAAGCTTCTGTGTGAACGAGGGAGCCGGAGAACAAACCTCAGTGAAGCCAAACAGTTGGTGGAAGATGGCATCTCCATTCTGAAGCCACCCTGCGACGCCTACGATGACATTGCTGGAGAAGTCGGAGCCTACGTCAAAATCATATCTCAAAATATCTAGAGCAGAGTCTTTTCTCAGAGAGGATAGCATTTATCAGCGTTTGAGAATTGCATCATTAATGTTTTGAGGCTACTTTATTATAGAGCGCAGATCTATCAGGATTTAAATGTTATTTTACGCTTGTTTAGTAGAAACACATGAATTGAAGTGAATGAATGGATAGAATCATCTTTAGTGAAAGCAAAGGTTTACTGACCTCACTTGTTGATGTACGTAACTGCAGACGTTACTGTAGTCTGCAACAAACAGAGATATGTCATCCAGTCTTTAAATAAAGAGAAAACAATTACGGTATTTGATTCCTGTTATAGCCGAACTTTAAAATACCTAACTGTGTTCACCATTCAGTAATCCTATAGGGCATGGGTTTTCAAACTGTATGATGCCAATTAAGGACCCCCAATTATGATGAACTATTATGAGGGACCCACTTCCTAAAATCCATCTATTTTTTTGTAAAATTTTGTTTTTTTTAACTGTTAGATAAATGGTAAGTGTGACATAAATACAACATATTGTTTCCCAACTTAAATTGGCTATTAATGTTGGATGTATAAACCTGAAGAATAACATTTTCAATTACAAATAATTTGTAAAAGCAACTTTCAATTTTCAAAACTGCCTTACAACACAAGTGAGCAAGATAAAGGGGACCATAGTGAGAAAAAAACTCACACATATATAATAGTTATAATCCATTTTTGCTTTGTCTTTTTATTCTCTAAAATTTTTCCGGAGACCCCATAGAACCTTCTGGAGGACCCCTGTTTGAAAACACCTGCTATAGGGGGTCCTTCGCTTTATCACTAACATTATGCGTTTAGCATTATAACATTACCAATAATACCTGTTTTCAGTACCTCTATCCACCTACCATCAGTCTCCATTTTAATTTCTGTTCATGTTGACGAGTTATGATATGACCAAATTATTATGTCACCATAAGAATAACTTTATTTGATAACAATGTATGTCATGATATAGTTAATTTACTGGAAAGGCCAGTACGTACACCATGATTTTAGACACTATTGAAATTTTACATTTCTCTGTACCAATGTCAATACAACAGCTAAAATGAATACTAGTCTAAGGGCCAGATTTACTAACAGCTTGCGTCAGCGCAAACCTTCTTTTGGCATAAAAACGACTCTAAGGATTTTCTAAAAAGACGCAACGAAAAACTAGCACTGAAAAGGCTGGATTATTTTGTGGCCTTATTGCATATGCATTTGTAAGAGTTTCCCTTTCAGACTCTATTTATGGAAGGAGAGTATTTAAATTAATCATGCAAGTTGATTTACTAAGGTTTGTGCTAGTCAATTTATTGGTGTTTGCGCCATTATTTACCGCCCCCCACAAAAAGCATGTCTTAAACCAGATGACAGACGCTAAGAGGTAGATTGCATTGGTCATTATGCAAATGATCCGACTGCTTCTGTGTTCGTTAATTTGTGTGTCCTCAGTAGATCATGAGCTGATCTTTCCACTCCCATCTGTGCTTTTTTGTAATTGCACTCTCAAGCTAATTTGCGCTGTTTAGTAAATCTGGCCCCAAGGCTACAAAAGTTATTCAGTCAAGAGCATTGAGTAATTTTTCTTTTGTTGTTTGATTAAAATGTTTAACTGACATGGACAGCTTGAGGTATGTTAGGCTGCTGTCACTTTAAAACATATTCATCAGATCCCCAATATATTGACAATTTTTTCCCAACTCTGTTTACTTGAGACAAAACCGCTTGCGTTTGTGAATACTCGCTAAGACATTTTGACATAATTCGACTGTTACATTATTGAAGTGCAGTAAGCTGTAAAAAGCTTCATGCTCATTTTTGTACAGAATTAAAGCTTAATAACTTTGAATCATTTCCTGGAAGAGTCAGAGGAAAGCCTCACTGCTTCATGAGGCTTCATTTCCCCATCCCTACCGCTGCGCTTGTGTCCTATACAGACGAGTGCACGCCTTCTTTCACCCGTTCCGCTGTTCTCCTGCAAGTAGAACCAAACCATTATTGTGTTTTGTGAGGGACCAAGCAGTCAAGGGCAAAGAACACAAGATTTCCAACCAAAAAATGATTTATTAAATGCAAAAATAAAGTTACAAATTAAATACCTTGAAAAAACGGAATGAAAGGTCTGGGCCCATAAAAAGGGGAAACTAAAGAAACTCAAACTGAACAATAATCAACCAAACAAAGAAAACATGGCCTCCCAAATGCTACACATGGGGAAACGTATATACTCAAAGGACTAGTCCATTACACACACATAGGGAACAACAAACATCAATTAAACACAGTTAGAACAAATAACATAATTCATTCACAAAAAATAAAGAAATGGGTCATAAACAAATTAGTTATATACACAAACAATTATAATAAACAAAAGCAAACAAATAACCCTACATCCCCCCATCTAATCTGCAACATGGACTCAACCACTGGAACAAAATGGCGGCCACTGAGGCTCTCCGGCCCTTTATTAGAACGGACCTCCACAGAAGTGCAGCGTTTTGCCCAGACAGCATCAAACCTCCGCTTTCCACACGTAGGTAACTTAAACTCAAAAGAAATAACATGTAAACAAACAAAAGAGAAGGATGCATGTCTGTGTGTGTGCTTTAGTTACTGCCTTGCTGTGTGGCCACGTTGTCGGCCATCACATGTTTGTTTGATAAAGACACAACTCTCATTTCATGGTAAAGTGCAACGAACGTGCATTACTTTACTTCCATTTTCAACTCTTCCGGGAAAACCAATCAAGAGAAACATACGCCTAGAACACTTCATAGTGCTCATTATATAAAACACAAGTTATTTACAATAATACTTTACAATAAGGTTCATTAGTTAACATGAACTGCACTTAAAAAGCATTTATTTATCTTTGTTAATTTCAACATTTCTTAATGCATTATTCAAATCTTGCTAACATTAGTTAATGCGCTGTGAACTAACATGAACAAACCATGAACAGCTGGATTTACTGAACTAACGTTAACAAAGATGAACTAATGCTGAACAGAGGTGTTTTTCATGGTAAGTTCATGTTAACTAATACAACCTTATTATAAAGTGTTACCGAATATTGTTTAATAACTTAGCAACTCTGTGAAACACTGTGTATGTATGTATGTATGACCGTAAACTAATAAAATGGGGGTGACCAAACCTGGTTTTCAAGTCATGGCCCTAATATAACAATTTTCTATCCATACAGAGAGGGCACACTTTAAATGTATTGAAATTAATAAGGAATCTTTGAGTTAACTTCGAGTATCATTTGAGTATCTCATTGCCAGGCCGAGTGTCCTGGTTTTCGGTAATCAAAATATGGTCACCCTAAATAAAGCCTATATCCAGTCTTAGCTTGGGTTGAACGTGTGTGTGCGTGTGTGCATGTGCGTGTGTGAGCGTGTGTTAAAGGGTGCATGGATTTACTGGGGTTTCAGTTCTGCTGATCCAAAAAAGACCGGTCGGGATAGAAATTCACAGAAATTTCAGTTCAGTTACAACCAAATACATGTGTTTTTGATTGATATTTCGACTCCAGTTTTCTACATAAAAATTCTTTATTTTAATCGGGCTAGTTAAATACTTTTCGGGCTAACAAAATCTCAAGAGTGCCTGCCCGAAGGGCTACCAGGCATTTTGAAATTTTGCGAGCCCTGAAACCATCAGTTGGGTTAAAAATGTAATGTAATTCAACATTTTAACCCAAAGGCTGGGTTTGTCCATATTTTACTCAAATTTGGGTTAAAACAACTCAGGATATTTTAGAGTGATAGGGTTTTATTTGTCAAGTCAACTTTATTTATATAGCGCTTTTAACAATGCAGATTGTTTCAAAGCAGCTTTACAGTGTTAAACAGGAAACTAATGCAGCATAATTTTATTCAGCCGTATAGCCGTTCTGGAGAAAACGGTGATGTCATCAGTTCATTTCAATTATCATACAGTGGCAGTGTGGGCTTTAGATCAGTAATTTAGTTTATATGGATCCATCCATCCATCCATCTTCTTCCGCTTATCTGGGTCCGGGTCGCGGGGGTAGCAGTCTAAGCAGAGATGCCCAGACTTCCCTCTCCCTAGACACTTCCTCTAGCTCTTCCGGGGGGACACCGAGGCGTTCCCAGGCCAGCCGGGAGACATAGTCCCTCCAGCGTGTCCTTGGTCTTTCCCGGGGCCTCCTCCCAGTTGGACATGCCCGAAACACCTTCCCGGGAAGGCGTTCAGGAGGCATCCGGAACAGATGCCCGAGCCACCTCAGCTGACCCCTCTCGATGTGGAGGAGCAGCGGCTCTACTCCGAGTTCCTCCCGAGTGACTGAGCTTCTCACCCTATCTCTACGGGATCGCCCAGCCACCCTGCGGAGAAAGCTCATTTCGGCCGCCTGTATCCGGGATCTTGTCCTTTCGGTCATGACCCAAAGCTCATGACCATAGGTGAGAGTAGGAACGTAGATTGACCGGTAAATCGAGAGCTTCGCCTTACCCTTTAACTCTCACCACGACAGACTGGTACATCGACCGCATTACTGCAGAAGCTGCACCGATCCGTCTGTCAATCTCCCGTTCCATCCTCCCCTCACTCGTGAACAAGACCCCTAGATACTTAAACTCCTCCACTTGAGGCAGGAACTCTCCACCAACCTGAAGTGGGCAAGCCACCCTTTTCCGACTGAGGACCATGGCCTCGGATTTGGTGCTGATCCTCATCCCAGCTGCTTCACACTCGGCTGCAAACCGTCCCAGTGCATGCTGAAGGTCCTGGTTAGAAGGGGCCAACACGACAACGTCATCCGCAAAGAGCAGAGACGAAACCGTGTGGTCCCCAAACCTGACACCCTCTGGCCCTTGGCTGCGCCTAGAAATTCTGTCCATAAAAATTATGAACAGAACCGGCGACAAAGGGCAGCCCTGCCGGAGTCCAACATGCACCGGGAACAAGTCTGACTTCCTGCCGGCAATGCGGACCAAACTCCTGCTCCGGTCATAGGAGGGACCGGACAGCCCTCAGCAAAGGACCCCGGACCCCATATTCCCAGAGCACCCTCCACAGGACGCCGCGAGGGCCACAGTCGAATGCCTTCTCCAAATCCACAAAACAAAGGAGTTTCCAGGAGTCCAGGAGTTTCTTGACCACCTCGGTGACTTCAGCTTGGGTGATGGACGAGTCCTCCTCTGAGCCCCCAGCCTCTGCTTCCTCAATGGAAGACATGACGACGGGATTGAGGAGATACTCCAAGTATTCCTTCCACCGTCCGACAACATCCCCAGTTGAGGTCAACAGCCACCCATCGCCACTGTAAACAGCGTTGGTAGGGCACTGCTTCCCCCTCCTGAGGCGCCGGACGGTTTGCCAGAATCACTTCTAGGCCAACCGATAGTCCTTTTCCATGGCCTCACCGAACTCCTCCCAGGCCCGAGTTTTTGCCTCCACAACCACCCGGGGCTGCAGTCCGTTTAGCCTGCCGGTACCTGTCAGCTGCCTCAGGAGTCCCACAAGCCAGCCAGGCCCGATAGGACTCCTTCTTCAGCTTGATGGCATCCCTTACTTCCGGTGTCCACCACCGGGTTCGGGGATTGCCTCCTCGACAGGCACCGGAGACCTTGCGTCCACAGCTCCAAGCGCCCGCTTTGACAATGGAGGTGGAGAACATGGTCCACTCGGACTCAATATCTCCAGCCTCCCTCGGGATCCGGTCGAAGCTCTCTCTGACAGGAGACTCGGCCAAACGTTCCCAGCAGACCCTCACAGTACGTTTGGGTCTACCGAGTCTATCCAGCTTCCTCCCTCGCCCTCGGATCCAACTCACCACCAGGTGGTGATCAGTTGACAGCTCCGCCCCTCTCTTCACCCGAGTGTCCAAGACATACGGCCGCAGGTCAGATGAAACGACCACAAAGTCGATCATTGACCTATGACCTAGGGTGTCCTGGTGCCATGTGCACTGATGGACACCCTTATGCTTGAACATGGTGTTCGTTATGGACAAACTGTAACTAGCACAGAAGTCCAATAACTGAACACCACTCAGGTTCAGATCAGGGGGGCCGTTCCTCCCAATCACGCCCCTCCAGGTTTCACTGTCATTGCCCACGTGAGCGTTGAAGTCCCCTAGTAGAACGACGGAGTCCCCAGTCGGAGCACTTTCCAGCACCCCTCCCAGGGACACCAAGAAGGTCGGGTACTCTGCACTGCTGTTCGGCCCGTAGGCACACACAACAGTGAGAGACCTATCCCGAGCCGAAAGCGCAGGGAAACGACCCTCTCGTTCACCGGGGTAAACTCCAACACATGGCGGCAGAGCTGGGGGGCTATAAGCAAACCCACACCAGCCCGCCGCTTCTCACCATGGGCAACTCCAGAGTAGTGAAGAGTCCATCCTCCCTCTCGAGGAGTGTGGTTCCAGAGCCCAAGCCGTGCGTGGAGGTGATTCCGACTATCTCTAGTTGGAACCTCTCAACCTCACGCACAATCTCAGGCTCCTTCCCCGCCAGTGAGGTGACATTCCATGTCCCAAGAGCCAGTTTCCGTGTCCAGGGATCGGGTCGTCCAGGCACCCGCCTTCGACTGCTGCCCGATTCACTTTGCACCGGCCCCTTACGGTCCCTCCCGTGAGTGGTGGGCCCACGGGAAGGTGTCCCCACGTCGCTCCTTTGGGCTGAGCCCGGCCGGACCCCGTGGGGGAAGGCCCGGCCACCAGGCGCTCGCATACGAGCCCCAACCCCAGGCCTGGCTCCAGGGTGGGGCCCCGGCTGCGCCGTACCGGGCGACGTCACGGTCCTCCTTTTTTTTGTCATCATAAGGGGTTTTTGAATTCCCCTATTTTTTTAATTCAAATTTAAATCAAATGAAATCATGTCTCACATCACATCTAACTATCTGTCTATCACTTTGTCTGTCTGTCTCTTTATTTCAAGAAGAAGAGGAAAGCTGCTTTCAGTTTCAGTTGCAGACTGTATCATGTTTGTCCAGGAGAGCTGACCAATCAGAGACTTTGCTCTTGGTGTTGTTGGGAAAGTCCCTCGGTGGGCGGCACAGTGTAGAGATTATTCTGGTTCTGGTTATTTCAACAGTTCACTGAGGAGCCTTTACTGTCTTTTCCGGCTTGTGTGTCTTCCTGAGAAGATGTAAGTTAATCTTACTTGGTGTGTCTGACCTAGTTATTTGATGTGTTTACTGTTTATTACTGTTATGTGTTTATTGTTCATGCTTGGCTGAGTTATGACTGCACATGTTCATCGAGTCCCCTTTATACAGTATATATTATGTGTGCAGTCAATCTCAGTCTAGAAGTCTTAATGAGAATATCACAATAAGGAAATACATCAAGACAATTAATATGTGATGTAGTTATGATGACTCAGTACTTTCTCAGAAACGCAGAGATTTCCTGAAACCCGTTTAACATGCGGCGTCTAGCGGCTTTAGTTCAAGTATTACAAGTCCAGCACTGAGGAGTAGATTAGACACATTTACTGGCGTCTGGCAAGTGTACATGTTGTGCTGAGACGGTTGCTAATATTTAACTTTTTGGAGGACACACACACACACACACACACACACACACACACACACACAATAATACGTTTACCTGCACACATGTCTGTCACTTGATTCAGTGTTTATGTAATTCCAATTTTCTCTCTTATTTCCAGACCCTAAAGGAAAATGTCTTCGAGTAAACCCATCTCTACTGAAAATCTTAGAACAAGGTGTTCAGAATTATTTTCTGGCAAGTATGCATAATTGTGTTGAAGTATATTCATTATTTATTATTTTTCAGAATGTTAATCATTCTTGGTCTGTCATAAAACCAAAGTGTAATCAGTGGTGGGTAACACTTTACAATAAGGTTCATTAGTTAACATGAACTAATAATGAACTGCACTTATAAAGCATTTATTTGTCTTCGTTAATGTTATTTTCAACATTTACTGATGCATTATTAAAATCTTGTTAGCATTAGTTAATGCGCTGTGAACTAACAAGAACAAACCATGAACGGCTGTATCTTTATTACTAACGTAAACGAAGATGAACGAATACAGTAACAAATGTATTGCTTGTGGTTAGTTCATGTTAGTTAACTGTCACCCCCCTTTTTGAAAACATACATGAAAATGCACTATCCAAACTTAATAGTTGCAATTCAAGAATGCTTTGGAATATAGACATAAGTTTGGTCTCATTTTAAAGAAGACAGTGATCAGATTATGGCTCAAGTGAAATCGCTTCAAAAATGAAAGTATGAAAAAGTGATGAAAGTTTAAATTTACTGTAAGTCAAATGTACTGTACTAAATGTTATATTTTATATAAAATATATACGTTACAAAATAATTTGTACTCTAAAATTACTATCAAATCAATGCCAAATATCTAACCAATTTGTGTTCCAAATTTGAAGTTTATATCACAAAAATTGAAGTTCCCATGAGATTTTGTTTAGGCGCAGTACCACAAATAGCTACCGGGTGTCATTGAAATTCCATAGATTTTTTTTATGCAATCTCCTGTAACAAATGAATATATTTTTGTCCAAATATCACAAAATCACAAATCAGCTGGCAAATATAGAACCGTGAGACTCAGACCTTTCCGACGATATGTGTTTTGTCAAGATTAGAAAAGGTTTTTATTTTAAAATAAATGTTGTAATATGAAACATGACGACGCGCACTAGGGAAGGAGCCGCTAGAAGAATTTAGAGTACCGTTTCCATGGTAACGCAAAATCCAATTTGAAAACGGATTTCACAGGATGAATCTTGAGTTCGTAAGCTTTCGGATGATATATAGGTTGTCAACATTAGATCAGGATAAAAATAGGATATAAAGGTTTTAAACATGCAGTGGCAAATGGGCCCACCGGTGCATTAACTAATGTTAACAAATGAGACCTTATTGTAAAGTGTTACCGAGTGGGGCTATATAGTCTTGCTTTAACAAACAAATGTCAAGAATACATTTAAAAAAAAAAAGTATTAATTAAAGGGGACATAACACAGTTTCTGCCAGTCTCATGTTCATCTATAGAGTATAGTGTTGATCCTTCAAATCTCCCAAGAGTCTTTAGTTTTATCATATTTATAAAATTCTTTCTGAAAACAGCCGAGCTCGTGGAGGCGTGCAGTGGGCGGAGCTAAAGAGCACGGAGTGGTTTTAGAATGAACAAATGGACACTTATGGTGGTCAGCTAAACAAATGTATTTAAACACACAATACACCATCGCATTATCCCTGATTAACTTTCTATTCAATATACGTTGATGTTATAGGCACTTATGCGTCGGTTGCCAACAAAACACACACATTTGATGCAGTTTCACTCACCGCCTGAACAAACTGCATCCACTGTTTCCTTAACACTGATCACAAGGTGATCTTTCCCTCACAACCAGAAACACAATTCTTTAGTGAAATGTTTGATTTTGTGGTATAAAAACAAAATGACAGCGCTGTCTGAACGAAGCTGATGGACACTCTCTTGCTCTCGCTCTGGTTGGTGTGTGCGTGTGCGCGTGCGCGCGTGCGTGCGCTCATTCGGGAAAAGTGCCCATACAAGGAACCCTTTATGATGTTATACTAAAAAAACTTATACAAACCATGAAGGAGTGTATTTGGCATAGAAATACTCATTTTTTTAAAACTTTGTCCATGTTTAGCATGAGAATCAATTCTTTAACAGCCAATAAGGCAGAATGCATGAAATTGCTCTAGACATCCCCTTTAAGAATGTCTTATTAAAGAGGTATTTAACAGACTATTTGTACACAAACAAACTGTAATTGTGTTGTTGTTCTTTCCTCTTGTCCAACAGAAACCTGCACCAGGATCAAGTCTTTTGTCTCTACAGAAAATAATGAACAACTGATCAGATCTACTCAGACCCTCCACCACTATGTGCACAGATACTTCACAATCACCAACAGCCTGTTGAACATAATCAATACTCACTTTGGGAAAAGCCTCTCCCCAGTCATAGCAGACGACAGTAAAAGTATTAAGGATAACTGTGCCATAGTAAGACATGCTATGTGCACGATTCTTGATGTTTCTAAAGGGGAGGAAAAGCTTATCCGTAAGATCATTGAACCGGATCTTTATGATAAGATTGCCTTCACTGGGGTGTCACTGAAAGACAAGGCTGCAGTGATAAGGGACTTTCATGAGGACAAAATGGGAGTCTTTGGAAATATCTTTCTTCCTCTAGTCGCTATTCACCTGGCAAGAAGTGAGTTAGAGAATGTAAAGCCTCCAACCGAGGAGCATGATTTGCCTATTCTGTCGTTTAAACTGGGAGACCTGATGAAGAGCGGTGAGAGTATCGCTAAGCTTCTGTGTGAACGAGGGAGCCGGAGAACAAACCTCAGTGAAGCCAAACAGTTGGTGGAAGATGGCATCTCCATTCTGAAGCCACCCTGCGACGCCTACGATGACATTGCTGGAGAAGTCGGAGCCTACGTCAAAATCATATCTGAAAATATCTAGAGCAGAGTCTTTTCTCAGAGAGGATAGCATTTATCAGCGTTTGTGAATTGCATCATTAATATTTTGAGGCTACTTTATTATAGAGCGCAGATCTATCAGGATTTAAATGTTATAGTAGAAACACATGCGGGCTGAACTGGAGTGAATAAATGGATTTAATCATAGTAGTGGATGCAAAGGGTTACTGACCTCACCTGTTGATGTATGTAACTGCAGACGTTATTGTAGTCTGCAACAAACAGAGAGATGTCATCCAGTCTTTAAATAAAAGGATTCCTGTTATAGCCTAACTTCCTGACTTTGTTCACCATTCAGTAATCCTATAGGGCAGGGGTTTCAAACTGTATGATGCCAATTAAGGACCCCCAATTATGATGAACTATGAGGGACCCCCTTCCTAAAATACATCTATTTTTATGTACTATTTTTTTTTTAAAACCCTTAGATAAATGGTAAGTGAGACTGCCTTACAACCCCAGTGAGCAAGATAAAGGGGACCATAGTGAGAAAAAACTCACACATATACAATACAGTTCGGTAGACTTTATCCATTTTGCTTTGTCTTTTTATTCTCTAAATATTTTCTGGGGACCCCATAGAACCTTCTGGAGGACCCCTGTTTGAAAACACCTGCTATAGGGGGTCCTTCGCTTTATCACTAACATTATGCGTTTAGCATTATAACATTACCAATAATACCTGTTTTCAGTACCTCTATCCACCTACCATCAGTCTCCATTTTAATTTCTGTTCATGTTGACGAGTTATGATATGACCAAATTATGTCACCATAAGAATAACTTTATTTGATAACAATGTATGTCATGATATAGTTAATTTACTGGAAAGGCCAGTACGTACACCATGATTTTAGACACTATTGAAATTTTACATTTCTCTGTACCAATGTCAATACAACAGCTAAAATGAATACTAGTCTAAGGGCCAGATTTACTAACAGCTTGCGTCAGCGCAAACCTTCTTTTGGCATAAAAACGACTCTAAGGATTTTCTAAAAAGACGCAACGAAAAACTAGCACTGAAAAGGCTGGATTATTTTGTGGCCTTATTGCATATGCATTTGTAAGAGTTTCCCTTTCAGACTCTATTTATGGAAGGAGAGTATTTAAATTAATCATGCAAGTTGATTTACTAAGGTTTGTGCTAGTCAATTTATTGGTGTTTGCGCCATTATTTACCGCCCCCCACAAAAAGCATGTCTTAAACCAGATGACAGACGCTAAGAGGTAGATTGCATTGGTCATTATGCAAATGATCCGACTGCTTCTGTGTTCGTTAATTTGTGTGTCCTCAGTAGATCATGAGCTGATCTTTCCACTCCCATCTGTGCTTTTTTGTAATTGCACTCTCAAGCTAATTTGCGCTGTTTAGTAAATCTGGCCCCAAGGCTACAAAAGTTATTCAGTCAAGAGCATTGAGTAATTTTTCTTTTGTTGTTTGATTAAAATGTTTAACTGACATGGACAGCTTGAGGTATATTAGGCTGCTGTCACTAAAACATATTCATCAGATCCCCAATATATTGACAATTTTTTCCCAACTCTGTTTACTTGAGACAAAACCGCTTGCGTTTGTGAATACTCGCTAAGACATTTTGACATAATTCGACTGTTACATTATTGAAGTGCAGTAAGCTGTAAAAAGCTTTTTTGTACAGAATTAAAGCTTAATAACTTTGAATCATTTCCTGGAAGAGTCAGAGGAAAGCCTCACTGCTTCATGAGGCTTCATTTCTCCATCCCTACCGCTGCGCTTGTGTCCTATACAGACGAGTGCACGCCTTCTTTCACCCGTTCCGCTGTTCTCCTGCAAGTAGAACCAAGCCATTATTGTGTTTTGTGAGGGACCAAGCAGTCAAGGGCAAAGAACACAGGATTTCCAACCAAAAAATGATTTATTAAATGCAAAAATAAAGTTACAAATTAAATACCTTGAAAAAACGGAATGAAAGGTCTGGGCCCATAAAAAGGGGAAACTAAAGAAACTCAAACTGAACAATAATCAACCAAACAAAGAAAACATGGCCTCCCAAATGCTACACATGGGGAAACTTATATACTCAAAGGACTAGTCCATTACACACACATAGGGAACAACAAACATCAATTAAACACAGTTAGAACAAATAACATAATTCATTCACAAAAAATAAAGAAATGGGTCATAAACAAATTAGTTATATACACAAACAATTATAATAAACAAAAGCAAACAAATAACCCTACATCCCCCCAGCTAATCTGCAACATGGACTCAACCACTGGAACAAAATGGCGGCCACTGAGGCTTTCCGGCCCTTTATTAGAACGGACCTCCACAGAAGTGCAGCGTTTTGCCCAGACAGCATCAAACCTCCGCTTTCCACACGTAGGTAACTTAAACTCAAAAGAAATAACATGTAAACAAACAAAAGAGAAGGATGCATGTCTGTGTGTGTGCTTTAGTTACTGCCTTGCTGTGTGGCCACGTTGTCGGCCATCACATGTTTGTTTGATAAAGACACAACTCTCATTTCCTGGTAAAGTGCAACGAACGTGCATTACTTTACTTCCATTTTCAACTCTTCAGGGAAAACCAATCAAGAGAAACATACGCCTAGAACACTTCATAGTGCTCATTATATAAAACACAAGTTATTTACAATAATACTTTACAATAAGGTTCATTAGTTAACATGAACTGCACTTAAAAAGCATTTATTTATCTTTGTTAATTTCAACATTTCTTAATGAATTATTCAAATCTTGCTAACATTAGTTAATGCGCTGTGAACTAACATGAACAAACCATGAACAGCTGGATTTACTGAACTAACGTTAACAAAGATGAACTAATGCTGAACAGAGGTGTTGTTCATGGTAAGTTCATGTTAACTAATACAACCTTATTATAAAGTGTTACCGAATATTGTTTAATAACTTAGCAACTCTGTGAAACACTGTGTATGTATGTATGTATGACCGTAAACTAATAAAATGGGGGTGACCAAACCTGGTTTTCAAGTCATGGCCCTAATATAACAATTTTCTATCCATACAGAGAGGGCACACTTTAAATGTATTGAAATTAATAAGGAATCTTTGAGTTAACTTCGAGTATCATTTGAGTATCTCATTGCCAGGCCGAGTGTCCTGGTTTTCGGTAATCAAAATATGGTCACCCTAAATAAAGCCTATATCCAGTCTTAGCTTGGGTTGAACGTGTGTGTGCGTGTGTGCATGTGCGTGTGTGAGCGTGTGTTAAAGGGTGCATGGATTTACTGGGGTTTCAGTTCTGCTGATCCAAAAAAGACCGGTCGGGATAGAAATTCACAGAAATTTCAGTTCAGTTACAACCAAATACATGTGTTTGTGTTTTTGATTGATATTTCGACTCCAGTTTTCTACATAAAAATTCTTTATTTTAATCGGGCTAGTTAAATACTTTTCGGGCTAACAAAATCTCAAGAGTGCCTGCCCGAAGGGCTACCAGGCATTTTGAAATTTTGCGAGCCCTGAAACCATCAGTTGGGTTAAAAATGTAATGTAATTCAACATTTTAACCCAAAGGCTGGGTTTGTCCATATTTGACTCAAATTTGGGTTATTAACTTGCACAAGCCTCTGTCACGTGTATCAGTGCATTTCTAATTCCATTTTTCTTATGCAATTGTTTCTATTTCAAGACGCCAATATAAAGGAAAATGGATTTGTGTGAGAAGATTATCCGCAAAAGTCAAGAGCTTCTTGAGCTGATGAAAGGCAACTTTCGAGCCACCAACAGTCTCATTGAGATTGTCAACACACACTTGGGTTCATCCTTCAGACCAATCGCCCTGGACGAGAAAGCCACTGTGAAGGAGAACTGTGATGTGATGATTAATCGTGTGAATCAGATCCAAGAAAAAGTCCAGGAGGTGAACGAGGAGCTGAAGGAGAAGCTGGAACCTGCGTTGTATGAGAGACTAAAAAAACATCCTCTAGATGCCCATAACTTTAGCAAAGTTAAATGTGCTCTTGCAGTAGTTTGTCAGATTTCAGCCGCTGTTTTAGTGACGTTTCTAATGAAAACGTCAATTCTGTCAGCCTTAACATGCACATGTGGTATCATTGCAGTCGGGGTATTTGCCAGCATTGTGCTTGGAGTGTTAATTGATATGGTTGTTTCCGCCATTATCTGGTTTTTTGAGCGTAGAAATCTCGAGGAGACCCTGGCAGAGTATGAGGTGGCTTTGGCAGAATTCAGACCAGCATCTGAAGAATACCAGGATGCCACAACCGAAGTCAAGGTTATACTTAAACTCTTAAAGAAGAAGTGAATTCATTTCCATGTTCATATCTGAGTGTAAACTTTAGCAAGTCACAGATTTCTGTTTGATTTATATTCATCTTTCCAGTTACAGAATACTCGTTTCTTTCTGTCTGGCAGAAATATTTGCTGTAATTGAAAATAACATGAAAATAATCACTTTGGTTTATACCTTATCTTATAATGTCATGCATCTTGTATTTCTGCATGACATTATTTGACTTGTAAAATAAAGGGAAAATGCTCAGAATCAGTTTCAAATAAATCTGATTTATTCTCCAATGCTTGTCTTGTTTATTAAAGAAGAACATTTCGAGTGTCATAAACTCATGATTCCTCATCTTTGACCAGAAACATTGAATATGGAGTTATATTTATTTTGGATTTTACACTTTACACCAGTAAACGTAAAAAAATATATTTAGTAATTTCAGAATTTAATGTTAAATTCAATTAATTTTGTAATTAAATTAAAAGTTCTGTGGCCACAAAATCTTTTTGCTTCACAAGGCAATGTTTTAGACAAGTTGTGAGAATTTCTTCCTGGTGTTTTAAAAATAAAGAAGCCTTACATCACTATACAGAGTAACATTTTAAAAAGTTAAATTGTACATAAATGTTTTTATTACATACTTTTGTAACCGAAATACAACAAGACCACAGGGACACTGTTTATACTGTATTTTTCCAAAAGGGAAGTGGTGCTTTTATTATAACTGTCAGCAGTTTGATCTAATCTACTGTATGTGAGTATTATAAAGGCCATTGGGTCTCGTCTGGGTGCTGTAAATTGAAAGTTAATTCAAATTTAAATCAAATGAAATCATGTCTCGCATCACATCTAACTATCTGTCTATCCCTCTGTCTGTCTATCTATCACTTTGTCTGTCAATCTGTGTGTCTATCACTTTGTCTGTCTATCTGTGTGTCTATCACTTTGTCTGTCTATCTGTGTGTCTTTCACTTTGTCTGTGTGTCTATCACTTTGTCTGTCTGTCTTTCACTTTGTCTGTCTATCTGTGTGTCTATCACTTTGTCTGTCTATCTGTGTGTCTATCACTTTGTCTGTGTCTATCACTTTGTCTGTGTGTCTATCACTTTGTCTGTCTGTCTGTCTGTCTGTCTGTGTGTCTATCACTTTGTCTGTCTGTCTGTCTGTCTGTGTGTCTATCACTTTGTCTGTGTGTCTATCACTTTGTCTGTCTGTCTGTGTGTCTATCACTTTGTCTGTGTCTATCACTTTGTCTGTGTGTCTATCACTTTGTCTGTCTGTCTGTCTGTCTGTGTCTATCACTTTGTCTGTCT